>NC_039359.1:145699157-145766105 GCF_003573695.1 Papaver somniferum
AAATTCCAAGCCTTCAGATTAGATTGTATTTGAATCCAACGGTCGCTCCTATGCCTGTGCATCAAAATTAGATACTCCCGCTTTACACTACAGTACCTAACATCATCTAGCACCGTTGACTTTGTTGTATTTCACAATCCAACGGTCGAAGTGATTCATCTCTCATACCACCGTTAGATCTACCAACCATCTTCGTATCCAACGTCTTTCACACGCTGATCATCAGATTCTTCTGTTCCGCCTCACACCGAAAAGACCTAACCCTATACCCTAAAATCTATCGACTTCTCTTTCATTTCCTTCTTCTTCTTCTCTTTCTCTCCACCTCCTCTCTGCAACACCCATTCCGCCACCATCACCTCCACCTGCTACTGCCACTGCCATCGCCACCACCTACACCAACTGCCACCAACTACCCCCCATATCTGCAAAAACCCATCCACCTATCCTTTATTGTTTCATCAAACCCACACTCACGCCTTTGAACCCTAGGGTGTGGAGTTGATGAAGTAATTCATGCTAGACACAGCAACAGGAGCGTGAGAAGAATCAGAGCAGAGAGATAAAGCATGGGTCGACGATGTGGTGAAGACCTGTCAACCACATTAGGTAAAAAAAATCAAACCCTAGGTCTGTAAAATCAGGGTTTTTAATTTAGGGTTCATAGGTCCCTTTTTGTATAAATTGAACACAAGGGTGTCGAATAGAAGGCATGCCTGGACTAGCCAGTGCACCACCAAGAGGACTGGAATAGCCAGTTCCTCAATTCCTCACATGTTCTGTTTTTGTTTTTGTTTTTGTTTCAATTTCAATTACTCTTTATGTTCATCATGTTTTTAATTACTGTCAACATGTTCTAGTTCTTCAGCTAAGGCTCAGATGAAGCCTAGTGCATTGTTAAATGATGAATTGCTAGGATAGTAGTCTTAATGCTTGTCTTGCTTGAGCAATGGGAAGAAGTCAGTGCTCTGATATGCCTGTGATTGACTGTGCTGTCAAAAGACAGTCAATACTAGGGGCATATCAATGAGCAAGCTGATTCTCCTCCCATTCTAATGTATGCTTAAGATCCTAATTTCAACCTAGAATTGCATTGCTTGATTAGGACACAAGGTGGATTCTAAGCCCTTAGCTTAACCCACAATTTTTTTTCACAGTCACTTGCAACTCTGAATCTGTTTTTCTTATTGCTTAGTTAAATTTTCCTTGCTGCTTTGTTTAGTTTTTGTGCAATTTACAGCTTGCTGTGCACTGAAATCAGTGCAAAAACTCCCCCTGCCCTTGGCTTACAGCCTTGGTTCTTAACTGTTCTGCCTTATTGCTTTGCCTTGCTCACTGCCTTGGCCTATCCCTCATTGTCACTGCCTTGCATATAGCTTAGCTAGGAAAACTTCATAACACCCCAAGTCCCTGTGGAATGACCCTGTTCTTGCACACAAGCTACAACTGACCCTGTGCACTTGCAGGTATAATGTTTGTGACTCTTTTAGAGAGCCACCAATATTCCCCATCCTTAATTCGTGATTTTGTCTTGTTAAATTTGCACGTTCTTCTGCCTCAGCTCTTCTTTCTTCATGTATTCTTCGTCTCAATGTTTCTAACGCTCCAATTTCTTCACCTCCATGAATCATTCCTTCATCTGCTTCTTGATTTCTCTCTTCCTGTCTATAATTTCTATTTTGTTGCTCTTCTTCTATTTCTTCTGCTGAATTTGATCGCCAAGTGTGTACTCTCACTCTGTCATAATCTGTATTCCTCTCTTAAACTAATGTTTGTTGAATTGGCGATTGAATTAGATTTTCACTATTATTTCTCATTCTAGTAGATTATCCCATTTCACTTCTTTCTCTTCCAGCAATTTTTTTGCTTCTTCTAATAGTAGTCGGTTGTTCGGATGTATTTCTTCTTCTAGCCGTTTCTTCAATGCTAACAGTATTTCAAAAAATTATGAAAAATTCTTAATCAGTTACTTTAGATTTTCACAAATCTCAATATCAAACTTTAGCTTTTTCTAGAATAATCTTCTACTCGTCCCTATTTCTAGCGCCATTATGTAGTTGCAGGAAATCCTACACTACACCCCTCATATGATTTCATTGTTGATCAACTAATTTTTAGGTTTTTACACTCTTAATTTTATTGATTAATTTTTGAATGTTCTTACAAGAAAGATAAAGAAATCAAGAATGAACTTTGCTCTGGACTTTCTCTCTCCTATTTACTTGTTTTTTACTCAAAAAAGATCTCTCTCTCCTTTACAACTCGAATGACTATTTATAAGGAAATACATAGTGGATGACAGCTAATCTGTCCTTTATTTTCGGATATGGTTTGCGACATTCTCGCAACCTTCCAAATATTATCTTCACAAGCTCTCTAATCTTCGCAAGACTATCACATCTTTCTCATGATCCTTGCTGACGTCGTTTCTGAAATTGTTCTGCGATGCTATTGTGCAATACCATTGATAATTTCGCTGAGATATAATTGTTGCGAGATTCTGATCCTACATCTTAGAAATTCGCCACTATATATTCCTCAGCAACTATCTCTAGGTCTGCGAATTTTGGATCTCTAAGTTCTGTGGAGTAAAGAGATCCTCTACCAGCACCACGATTAGCGAACTCTAGCATTAGACGGATGCAGTCCCCACTTAATTGGAAAATGGCTCGCGAAAATTTCGGATGAGCGAGAATTTCATAAAATAAAGGAATGTCTGGGTTATAAAGAGGAATAGGAAGACCTGCGAGAAGTTGACCTAGCGAAATTATGATTGATTGATCATCACAATTTTGATTGGACAAAAGCTTGACAGAAAGAATTGATTAACATTCACACCAGGAATGGGGGAGAGTGAAAGACCTTTATTAGCAAGATCTTTTTGGACATCTTGTAGATTCTTCTCATATCTATGACCACTTGGAGCCATGTTTAAATACAGAGTATGGGAATGTATGGAAAGTAAAAGAATTGAAGGAAGAAAAAATTACAGCAGCAGAATTTACAGAAGAAAGACAAAGTTGCAGAGATGAGAGAATAAAAATAGAAGAGAAAATAAAAAGAAAAGTGGAAAGAGGGGGGGAGAAGAGTATATAAAGAAAATTTACTTCTCGAAGAAATAAACACTATTAAGACGAAGAGACGTGAACGGTTGAAAGGTAGCGGTTACAGAAGACGTGTCAAGAAATAAATGGAAGAGAGAGTACATGTGATAAATGTGGAATATGAAAAGATAAGCAGTTGCGGCATTTCTCACATCATTCTCTACTTTGCAGAGAAGATATGAGAAGAGGAAAGATGTAGGATCAGAATCTCGCAACAATTATATCTCAGCGAAATTATCAATGGTATTGCACAATAGCGTCGCAGAACAATTTCAGAAAAGACGTCAGCAAGGATCATGAGAAAGATGTGATAGTCTTGCGAAGATTAGAGAGATTGCAAATACAATATTTGTAAGGTTGCGAGAATGTCGCAAACCATATCCGAAAATAAAAGACAGATTAGCTGTCATCCACTATGTATTTCGTTATAAATAGTCATTCGAGTTGTAAAGGAGGGAGAGATCTTTTTTGAGTAAAAAACTAGTAAATAGGAGAGAGAAAGTCCAGAGCAAAGTTCACTCTTGATTTATTTATCTTTCTTGTAAGAACATTCAAAAATTAATCAATAAAATTAAGAGTGTAAAAACCTAAAAATGAGTTGATCAACAATGAAATCATATGAGGGGTGTAGTGTAGGATTTCCTGCAACTACATCTTTAACAAAATCTTGTTGTGTCATTTACTTTTATTTTCCGCAATTATAATTGTTTGTTATTATAATTTAAAGTAAGCTAAAAAAACGTTAATTCCTATTTACTTGATGGTAATCATATTGTGTTTGGTTAAGTCTGATCCTCTTATCAAGTAAACATACTTCGTTGTTGTATTGTCTCGATCTCGTATCCATAGACGATCACACGAAGTGTGAACCGATTAGTTGTATTGTCTCGACTCAGTTCATAGTCAATCACTTTCGGAGAAAGGACTTATAGGTAGGAAAAGTTTTAGCTTGAGGTATATTTGGGTACCCTCACCTTTTCAATTGGTATCAGAGCCGGCAAACACGAAAAGATCTAACAATCTGTGTTTGGTGCGATCCAACCTATAAGAAATTGAATCTATGTCTGATTTAGTTAACATTATGCAAGAGTATGATTACTCAAAGGTTGAAGATGTTACTACTTCATTGGATCATGATCCAGGAGTTGTGAAAACATCTGTGTCCATCTCTGATGGAAAAGAAGATGCTGATAAGGAGTTGGTAAAATTCCTAAAGCCTATAAAATCTCTGTCTTCTAAAGTGGTGTTATTAAAGATAGAGACAAATATTCTTAAACAAGAGATCAGAGATAAATATATTCAAATGAATATTCTAGCTATGGAGAATATGGATCTTACTGTCAAATTAGAAGCTCTTGGTAAAACTCTTTCTCAAGAAAAAGAGACACGTCATATGACTCCGATTAATGATGTTGTTGTGATTTCTTCTGATGTTGAGGAATCTAAAAGTCCTTGCTCGACTTTTACATATTATGATAAAACCGGTTTAGTCACATCTGAGACAGATCAAATGATGGTAGTTTTCCTAACTACATCAAGTCAGAAGAGGATAAGAAACCATCTTTTATATCTACTGATGATCAAACGAAATCTTGTCCAAAGGAAACTTTGAACCGATTCCGTAAAAGTGATCTTAAGGAATACAAAATTTTCAGTCACTTGACAGGAAACTTATACTTCTTAAACATACGGTGGTAAAGATATTGAAAGAAGTTTCTTGTCTTAAAAAACTGAAAGACCATTCCTCAGTAGAAAGACAGATTATACCACTACCCTATAAAATCAACTCAAAAGGGTCAGAGGAAAGAGTTGATAATCGCTTCTGGAAAAAGGTTCCTCCTCACCCATATCGAAAAAATTCTCGTTTAAATGAAGAACGATTCCAGAAGGAAGGGAAAGAGAGAATCTCTGCCAAAAGAAACAATCAGGAATCTCTGATAATTGTTTCAGATAATCACACTGATGTGGGTCATAAGGAAATCCTTAGAATGAGAAAATCATATGAAAATCTCATTGAAATAATTAAGAGATATTTATCTATTTCTCAAAATTCTCACGTTAGTACAGTTTCTCCACATGATCATATCTATAAAGTTAGAAAAGATCATTGTCTTGGGAGAAAATATTTTGGGCAGAAATTCCCGAAGAGAAACATGAACTATGTTTCTGATATTCATTGTAATTTAGAAAAAGCTTACTCCGATGCAACTTAGTTGTATCAAAATTGTGCCCTCTCATCTTTTTCCGTGCTCTTATTCATGGATGGGATAGGCACAATAAAACTGGAGCACATTTGTTTGTGTAGTTGTTTATCAGAAAAGTTGTGACACTTTATGGATAGCTGCGAATCCATGGTTGTCTAGAAATGTTCATGTTTATCATGATCTTCCAAAAATAGGTTTTATTTAGAATTTTCGAATTTTAATAAACCTTCCAGCTTGAAAAGTTCGTACAAAGGAAACGAAATATATTCTTTAATATTTTCGGATTCCCCTGATATCTCTTCTTAAAGGGAAACTATCTCTTGCCTGTATTATTGAAAACCTGATCAATCCTATTTATATAACCGATCATGCCTCTAATAACTCGCAGTATCACAAAGGCTAATAAGGAGGAAGCTCAAAAGGTTAGTGATTGTCAAGGAATCAATACAGAGAGGAAGAAGAATAACATATCAAATATCATGTCTGATTATGATTCTGATAGTTCAGTTGGATCACAAGATGAGTCATGTCTGTTGGCTTACAACCTACAATATCCAACCAAAATCAAGTGGATCCGTTATGATAGTATGATTGACTATATCCAAGGTTTTTAAGAACTAAGAACCAATCTCCTAATAACGGTTCAAAATCAGAACTGGATCAAGGACAAGATTGAGGAAACAAATGCTGATATTGCTGTCATGAAGGTTCAAGTTGAAAAGCTTGAGAAACAGGAAGTGATTGCAGACAAGTCCCTTGACACATGCTTTAAAAGTTTGAACACTGAAGAAACCTCAGTGAACAATGCAAGAGCACCACTAGAGATTAAGTTATATGTTGTAATTCTTAAACCAAGTAAATAGACATCAATTTTTGATTTCTTTCAATGATTGTATTAGGTCTATTATGAATAAAATTATTTGATTTATAATTTTTCTTGTGATAGTTTTTGATTTACATAGACTGTACTTGAATGCTTTATCTTATTGCTACGTATGTTTATGGTACGTTTGATTTCGGTTTTATTACCTTAATATTCGTTCTCATAATTTTATGAACCCTTATGGTTTGGGTAACTTTTTGATTTAGCAGTATTAAGTTCTATCCCATGCTGATAGGCTTTATCAAATGATCATGAGAGGTTCTGGTAGAAACAATATGGGAAAAAGTCACAATATGTTGAATCGGGTTTGGTCTAGCATAAAAGCATATGAGAGGTTCTTGAAATAGTTAAAAACCGTTTTTCAACCTTTCTCTGGTAAAGGTTGGTTGTTGTTATTCTTTTATATTGCATAAGGATGACAACATAATGATATTTCAATATCAATTCTCCCTGGAAGAAGATGCAAACATATTGGAGAAGAGGATGCGAAATTTGAGGTAACAATCTTGTTAGTTAATTGTTTCTGTTTAAGAAAAGCCCGATGTTATTTCATATATTTATTTCTTTTGCTTAGCAAAATTTCGGTACATTTGATGTTTTATTCCATTATGTGTGTATGGATGTGTGTGTGATTCAATTGTTTCCGGTTAAGAAAAACTATTGTTATCTTGCTTTATTGTGTGGTATCAATTGTTTAGCCTTACAAAATTTCGGTGCAATTGCGGTGATTTAATGTCGATGTTGTTTCAATTGCTTCCGGTTGAGGTGAATAATTATGCAAGTTGATTTATTTTGGTTTGTATGAATTGTTTATGGATTAACGAAAGAAAAGGTTTACAGGATAAATTGTTTAGTCCAATTCGATTCCGGATAAGAGAAACTAAGTTAATTCTGATCTTAGTTAGACTTATCAAAGTAGAGGTTTCGGTTATTCAAGTCTAATCGAATGCCTTAACAGAAATGCTAGTTAACTAACCTAGTACTTGTCTTGTTTAAAAGTTAAAGGTCTAAGTTATATGGATAATTAGAACCTGATGAGAAAAATAGAGTTATCTTTATTTTGGTCTTATCGAACAAGCGATTGTATTTGTACAATCGGTTTAGCAAAGGAACTAAGGTGCTTAGTTGATTTTTGGTTTCCTAAACTATTAGGGAAAATTGCTCGGGGCAAATGTTTCCTTGATAACAAAATCTTGCTGTGTCATTTACTTTTATTTTCCGCAATTATAATTGTTGTTATTATAATTTAAAGTAAATTACACAAACGTCAATTCCTATTTACTTGATAGTAATCCTATTGTGTTTGGTTAAGTCTGAACCTCTTATCAAGTAAACATACTTCATTGTTGTATTGTATCGATCTCGTATCCATAGACGATCACAGGAAGTGTGAACCGATTAGTTGTATTGTCTCGACTCAGTTCATAGACAATCACTTTCAGATAAAGGACTTATAGGTAGGAAAAGTTTTAGCTTGAGGTATATTTGGGTACCCTCGCCTTTTCAGCAACAACATTTCAAATTAATCAACTTTTTATTTCAAACTAATATTAAGTAGAATGAAAAATGCAACACTTCAAATTACTTAAATTAATATATCAATTATCTAGAGGTTCTACTACATCGAACTCATCCTCATCATCATCACCACCATGTTGGTTGTTATTAAATCCAGCTTGTTGTTCAATCTGTGCTTGAATCCTGATAAATTTGATTTTCCACAGATGTTTCTGCTGGGGGGTTTATAATTGAAGTGTCATCTTGAAGAATGTTATGCTTGTCGTAGTCATTTACAACTTTTTCTTGAGAAAAGAGACTTTTCTTACTCTTCCTGTTTTGAAATTTCCTATCAACTTCTCTTGCTTCTCGACTATCTTCTGATGTTCCATAAACTCCGCCATGTTAAATCCATGCATCGAAACTTCCTCCTTCTAGAGTTAATTTTCTAGCCAGTTTTACATTGTTCCTCACTAGAAATTTTCTCTTACCATCATCATTATTGAGAACTAAGTTAACATTTGGGTTTCTTGGGTATCTGGTGAAGAATTTGATGGACCTGCTGAAAATGGTGAAGAACTTGGTGTTATGGGAGAAGAATTGTATGGTAACCTTTCAGGTACTTGTTGATTAAATGCTAAAAAATCTGGATTATATTTTCTCAACACCTTCAAAATATGATAACAACTTTCGAAACCGAATTTTTTGCCATTTTTCGTTGTCAATCTGTACGAACCTGTCTTTCAACATCACAATCCACAAGACCACTCTCTCGGCCTCTCTTGACTTGCATTATCAATCCAACATAAGTGGCGACTTCCCTATTGATTACAATGAAGTGTTCTGCCAACCCTTTTGCATCACTACAATTGATGTTTATGGTTTGTTCATCATATTTACGAAATATTTTTTCCTACATGGTGTTACCATGTTGTTGTGTACCATCGATAAAATCTTGGGTAAAAAAAAACATAATTATGACAAATGCGTTCATCTTCTGTGATATTGTATTTTGTACCCCTGATTTGATTTTTTTACCCCTGCCTTGACTTTCAGATTGTGAATCCGTATTACAAGAACTTAAGAATTGTAGAGAAGGTGTGATTGTTTTACATTTGAAGAATATTGAAAAAATTTAGAGATTAAGAAATTTTGGTGGGAGTTGAAATGAGTTTGAAATTGGGTATTTATAAAGGGGGGAAATTGTAGTCGCTGGATGAGGAACTGAGAAGCGATGATAAAGTCAGCGAGCAATAGTGACTGTCACTGGCGCTTAAATGACCGGCAAGCGGTATCTTGACCATATAGCGATGGACACTCTATCGCTCGCTGGAAAGTATGTCGTATATGCTTATATGTTATACTTGACATATATGCAGATGTTTGGCACTTTGGCATACCCATAATGGGTGCTAAAGTGGAAAAATCAGTTGTTTGACATGTGCATAGAAATAGGCCTTATGTTAGTCTAAAATTGTTGTATTGTTAGAAAGGTACAACAGTGCTCGGATATTGTGAAGTAGAGGTCAATTCCAAAAATCAGAAATTAAAAAAAAAATAATAATAATAAATAAAATCGCTTCAAAAAAATAAGAAAACTTTTTTACCCCTACAAGGCTACAAGTCATTCTCAAATTTTAGGATGCAGGAATTTTATTCTTGGTATAATACTTGATTCTTGAAAATAGTTAAGCTTTTGGTAGCTTATTTCCTTTTGTTCCTCGCACTTCTTTTTTCGTTGTAAAGGCAATTTTGCAAAGTAAGCAAACATGCATGAATTGAATCAGATTGTTTTGCATAGACTAAAGAAAGTTATAAAATTAATTAGAAATTGATGGCAAGTAGATTAAAGAACTAGTACAAGGCTAAATTTATAGTTATAGATATAGGGAGAGACATGATAAAAGAGTTCACATAAATTTGACATGATGCATAATGCAGGAAAACACTACATGACGGTTTGTTGTAATAGATAGGTAGTTTCTTAATCAAATTGGGAGAAGACAGAAAAAAAAAAGTCATTAATTATAGCATCCCTGAAGACATCAAATCAATCTGAGAACATTAAGAAAAAATAAAAAGACATCTTGATAATTGTTGTTTTGTATGACAACCTAATGCATATAAAGCGAAAAGCCGAAACTTTTCAAGTGGCGTATAGTTTAAGAACATTAGCGTATTATGAACACCAGCAATACCCACCATTGAGCAAAATGACATGAAATGTGTAGTTCCTTAGTGATCCTATGACTATCGACATGTTCTAGATTAATTCAAATCCAAGGATCGATGTAAGTATCTATCCAAATAGGGGGTGAAAGTACTCTTGGCATTGACTTTAGAACAAATGGTGTGAACATCAAAACAGTAAAATGTAGATGACTGTTAGCCAAGGAAAAAGGATATGATAGCTCCTCATTTTTTTTGGTCAGGATATTGAACCCCCAAACGGAGCCCGAGCAACTGAGCAAAACAACATGATGGTCTATCGGATTAATACCTACAACATGTAGTTCAACAGAACCTAAAGTTAAACTTGTACTTCGTTTCTGAAAATAAATGAAGGTATCGTGTACTTTAATATATAATTAGCAGTTGTCTTCCTTGAGCACCCAACGACTCAAAGTTCTTTAACTTCTTATTATTCTAGCGTAAAATATCAAGCCTTCCGACTCCCCGAGAATATGATCTCGATAGCTTGCATTATCATCATCTGGAAAGTAGATAATATTGCAATTATAGCCACCAGTACCATTTTTGTTGAGATTGTAACCTACGATTCTGTTTTCTTTTACAATACAATAAAAAACACCATCATGAGTAACAATACCTTTGTGACAAGGATCCCATTGGACATATTGTGGGCATGAAACATCAAAAGTTCTCCATTCCCTAGAACTAGAACAAAATACTTGAGCTATAAATATATTTGAAATTAATCGATCATTTCTTACACGTAAAACCTTGTAACAACTCGAGGAATAGGATGATGAATACTCACAAAAGAAACCAACAACATCATATGGAGAACGTTGGGCATGGGGTGGTGAAGGAATTAAAACTCATTTTTCTGCGAGTGGATTATAAACAAAATAGTATATGCAATTCGTTATCGTATAGTACCAAACCATTGCTAGAACATATAAATCCATTTTGTTTTCCTTGAAATAGTTTTGAATTTAGAAACCTAAAAGAAAAGCCATGATCATGTCTAGATATGAACTGTGAATGTAAACCAGGACATGCATAATTCCCTGACTATATATTATTGCGATGAAACCTTGTATGATACAGTATCCATGTGAGAGACTTGTTTGTGTTGTTAAACTGAAACCATTTGGTTATGAAATAAGGATTGGAGAGGATGGATAACCATACCTTAGAAACGGATTGATATTATAGATTGAAGCTAGAGGAAGATAAGTAAAGATGACGATCAAAATATCCTTTGTCAGAAAAGTACCCTCCACCACTATCTTTTTTATTGGATTTCTAATTATCGAGTTGTAGTTCACTTCATACGACAGGTTCGATTATTTGTTTTTAAACTTTGGTATGACACTTGAAGAACTAAACCCTAGAAAATCCGGGATTTTTTTTTTCGATACTAGTAAATCGCTTCTGTTTTATCAACAAAAAAAATCGCTTCTGTCTGTAGTTAACTTTCACTAGGTATCACTTCGACTTACGGCCGAGGCTCAACCTCTTCATTTAATTTGTGTTTATGGCCTTTTTGTTTGTCTAACATGTAGGTTTTCTTTAGATAAAACAAATTAAACATCAGGATTTTTAATTTTTCCTTATGGTGTATGAAAATAGTATGCTAGGTTTTGTTTAGATAAAACAAATTAAACATCTCGACTTTTAATTTTTCCGGTATGGTGTATGGACATTAGTACATTTGGGTAAATATAACTTTGGACCCCATAAAAATAAGAACATATAGAGTTTCATTTGAAAAAGTAACGGTTAGTTTTAATACATTTGGGTAAAAAAACACATGTAAATAATATCATAAACAAATATTTATCTGGAAATGTTCATAGTAATCATAAGATTTCTACTTCTTTTGTTATGTGTGTAAAAGTTAAGGCATGTTTGGTACAATTTTCAAAAACAACTTTCAAAAATCATTTTATATTATTTCTTTTATAACATATTGTTTTTTATTGTTTTCATTTACCATTTGATTTGAAAATGGTTTTTGGTGTAAAAATCTAAAAGCTGTGTTGGAAAATATATTTTCTAAGAACAAAACTTAGTTATAAATTATAACCAACAACAATTCATACTTCCTGACTCCATGAAATACTTCAAAACTGATTATAGATTTTGTATAATTAGTGGATCTAATGTAAAATGAATTTTTTTTATAACTATTAATTTTTAATATCCTTTTAGTCATTTTACCAAACAGTTCATGCACATTACAAATCTTCCATTTATTTAGTCAGAAAAGTGATTGTTATAATATTATGATCGTAATGTCTCTTAGAAATCTCACAAAACCAATAAAACTCATAATCAATTTTACTTAATTCGCAACAACAACTGAGAAATATGGTATAGGCAATGATTCTGGGTTTAATTCCCTTATCAATTTTCTGACTAAATAAATCTAAGAAGCAAACTACACAAATCAAGGAATAAAGTGTACCTTGGTTTACCACCCCACATTGAGACAATACTGGGTTGCATGAATTTTTTTTCTAAAGAATACCCAATCACCCTAACTTACTAAGATGTCACTATCTCCAACACCATAGTTCGGTTATCATCATTACTCCAGACCAATACTGGTTCAAGGAAATTATTGGAACAATTTACAGGCATCATGTTTCCATGATACATTAATTAGCCAAATGTAAAAATTCTAACAAATCCAATCTAAGGATTATATTTTAAAAGTCAAACAAACATAATCTTTATGGTGATGTAAGGATCATCATTGTATAGCTTTTACATGTCAAAAAGTTATCTTGAAAAGGTATTGAAAGTCAAGTTCTATTAGGTGAGATTATATATGGTCTTAAAGAAGTTGCTTACACGATATTTATCTCAGAAAATAACTCCATCATAAATCAACCACAATTTCTAACATTTATCTCAGAGAATTATTTTTCAACATTTGGATACATGAGGTAAGAATGGATAGTTGAATAATGCGGACCGAGAGTCCGAGACAATAATATAACTGTCTAGTCGTCCTTCGCCTGAGCATAAATAGATATGGTTGGGCTGAGGCATCTGGGATGAGGCATAATCCTGACCATCCTCCTTGAAAAACCAATTCGGAAAATCTCGACCATCCTTGTTCGTTGGAAACATAGACACCACTTCTTCTTATAATGTAGTCAATTTAGGAAGAGAATTAGTTTTCAACATTTGGATACATGAGGTCAGAATGGATAGTTGAATAATGCGGACCGAGAGTCCGAGACAATGGTATAACGGTCTAGCCGTCCTTCGCCTGAACATAAGTAGATATGGTTGGATTGGGTTGAGTTGAGTTATATGGGCTGAGGCATAATCCTGACCGTCCTCCTTGAAAAACCAATTCGGCCAATCTTGACCGTCCTTGTTCCCTGGACACATAGACACCACTTCTTCCTATAATGGCTTCCAGAATCAAATACTTAAAATAAATACCATGTAAATCGTGTGATGCTTGTAGATGCATTATTTATGTTGCCTCTTTGGTTTACGCGGGTGGGGGGTCTTTGAACCCCTCTTGTAATTCTTGTAATTACGTTCTTTGCTTTAATAAATCTTTGGACTTAGCAAAAAAGAAAAATGATTGATGTTGCAGTTGAGATTACAGATTAAAGTGAAAGGAAAGGTGTAGTGATGAGAATGGGTGGTGGACCTGGTGGTGGTGGTGGTGCCTTTCACCGAGTTTAGAAGAGCGAAAAATGGACCAAAGTGCGATCCGAATTTAGATTTAGAAGAGGAATATCTGAACGGCCCTAGTCGACCCCGAGCATCACTCTCCAATAATTTCTTTCATCCAAAACCCACAACTTAACATTTACTGAAATTTCTTAGCCGTCCAAACCAAAAACTCCATCCGAATAACATAGACAAATGCTGATCGTTCGGATGGACCTTTCGGATGACATAGACAAATGCTGATAGCCGTCAACTCCATCCGGATGGACCTTTCGGATCAATCATGATCGTTCTATGAGTTTTTGATCTCAAAGTCAAATGCCACCTTTTTTATGACAGTGATTTAAACTCTTAAAAAGGGCAAGCTGCCCCCCGTTGTGATCTAGTGATTCAAGTTATATCCTCTTGGCCCTTGGGCTATGAACACTTTTGCACTACTACACTTATTATCCTCATGGGCCATTTGTTCTGAGAGTGCAGGCAACTCTTGAGCCATAAGTCTGCGGAACCGACGAGTCAGCGACTGATGATGTGAACTCATGAGAGTAGAAATTTCTCTGAATGTTGATTCATCAGCTTCAGACTTTGAGTATCTAGCTAGTACGTACAGAATACGAGTATATGGGGTAAGTGCACCCCACGCTCTAAGATGAGGACATGTGCAATTTGTTCTGCCCAAAAGGAGTGCATAATGCATATATCATTTTCTGTTAAAACCTGACATTCTATAATATTCATATATTACAGCTTATAGCTAGGGGAGATGTGGAGTTTTTTTTCCAAGCAATTCCTTACAAGTATAGATATGAAATAATTAATGCCTACTTCTTCAGTGTTGTCTGGCAACCGCTGATCTTGTTAATGAGACCAAGGAGTTTAACTTCAAGCTCATCTCCAGTACTCCATTCATGAATCTCAGCTTTCATAAGTGATTTGTTCTTGCAAATCATTTTACATACTGGGTAGTCCTTCCTTGGCATTACATAGTCTTCTTCTTTAAGCTTCACACTAGGGCAGAAGTCACCACCCCCATCTCCAATGTATATAAACTGTTTTTGTCCTTCAACAAACGAAGCAGAATTTCGGATTCGTTCCATGATCTTCCCCTATTACATACAAAACTCAAGGTCTTATACGAAAATGGAAAACTAGCAACACATTGACATAGTTGTGCAAATGCAAAATTGTTTACGCTTAATTAATGCATACAAAATAAACCAAGTCGATTTAGACCTGCATTCCTAATTCAGCTACAACGACGCGCAAGAGGTAAAACGCCCCAAAAAAAATCCAAATGATTCAAATGCTCAGCAAGAAACATCCCCTTGAAAGACCAAATGGGGCTTTGATTGAGTCATTTTAAACACCAAATGAGATGCAATGAGGAAACCAAACAAAAATTACTAGTGACCAAGGTGAAATTGAAAGTGATTACCTTGCACATATGAGGAGGGCATGTAAGAGTGCATCCATGAGGAGCAGAACTGGCATCATGGTAAGGAAAGACTCTAAGCCTCCTTTGTTCATCTATCTTTATTGGGTTTGTATTGATCTCAGAAAAACATTCCATTATACCATGATGCATCAAGATTGTCTCAATGAAAAACATGTTTGCATCACTTACAATTCTCAAGTCACACCTGATATAAACATAACCAAATAAATTGCAGAAATTACATACTAATCAAGAATTAACCAAGTAATATGAACAATTAGTTGAGTAAAGTATGCGGAATTCACCCAAGATTATGAGCTGATTTAATAGCTGTGATTATGTTAGGATGTAAAGGAACCCCTTTTAAGCACTCTGAGATTTCCTCAATTGTTCTTCCCTGTGAATGAATTTCTTGTATCATCCTATCCTGAAACCAAAAAAAAATGAAACCCATCAAGATAGAAACAAAATCAAGAACTGGGTTTTATGTGAATGAAGAAATTTGGATTGAGGAACTAACCACCAAGGAGTTCCATGGCATAGTAGGGTAAAGTTGAGTGTACAATGTGGTAACACCAAAATGATCAATGACCCAACGATCACTATCTTTATCAATAAGGGTACGATCGAAATCAAAGACTACCACAACTCCAGCCATGATGAGAAACCAATTTTTATACACTAATCACGACTTTCTTTGAACTCTACTGAAAGTCTGAAACACCTCCGTATTGGTTTAGGTGGGGGACTTTATAGCAGCTGGAACATAAAACTGTTTTCTAAAGTGCCGATTGTAGATTGAAAATTCGAATGTGATCGGATTCCGGGTTCGGATTTCAAGGAGAATATTTATGCTTAATTATAGGAGGTGAGAATCAAACTTTTCCACATTTGAAAACTTCTGTGTAGAATTCGATTCCCACCTTGAAGAAATGTTTCTCACCACTGGCAATTGAGACGTGTAATGAGAGAGAGGAGGAGTTATTCTTGTATGTCGACTGCCCAAAAGTTAATAAAATAAAGTGGATCTATATCGTCAAAAATTAATAAATCAAAAATAAAAAAATCAAAAATTAATAAAACAAATCTGACTACGAGTCCTCAATTCCTATTCTTTAAATTTTTGACTATTTTTCTTTGGTGTGCTGGAGCAAAATTGAACTAGCGCCATCACCGTCTTCTAACGTGACGTAATCAAATCGTGTAGTTAACCTCTGTTATGTTAGGATTTTCTTTTAATTTTTGTACCTTTTTAAATTCAACAATAAATATAAAAATATTTATTTTTGTAAAACACCCATAATATTTTTATATGTTTTTTTCTTTTCCTTTTTTGAAAGAAGAAGGATATGTTGAAGAAGAAAAAAGATATTTATAGAGTATATACAGTGGTCGAAAGACCTTCACAAAAGAAAAAGAAATCTGTAACTACATATTCAGTATTTGATTCATTGAATAGTTTTTGAAAATTTCAGAACTAGAGCTCCATAAGTGAATATCCAATTTAATAGCATGAATTACCTCATCTCTGCTCTCCCACTATGGACTTTCCTATTTCTTTCCAGCCAAATACATCAAACTCAACTAGTGTACCAAACATGCCTTAACTTTTACACACATAACAACCGCTTTGTGTATCCATAGTCTTGGTCTCTCTGTTCATACTTGCAAATTTGCTCATCATGGACTAGGATTATACTATTGTATATGAAAATTTCCTTTTTCAAATTGAAACGTCTATCTGTATGTATCCTACCAGTAGAAAAATGTACCATGATTTGTAAAGGGGAAACATTGCTACGGCGGATACCAGTCCATATAAAACATAATCCTGATCATTTCATTTCTGGATTGGTACCCTTGGCAATAATGGTAACCACCTTTAGCAAAAATGAGAAGTATTATATCTCTTTGGATTAATTTGAACTTTCGTTTTCTCTGCCAACCCCAAAGTTTGAAAAATCGATTCATTTTCTCAAAGTTTCTCTCTTTCTTTTTCTATGCTTTCCCTCTCCAGAAAATCCCACAAAGAAAAACTTAACCTTTGGCTATATAACTATCTCGACTCAAATCAAGAGACACCTAGAATTTCTTGTTAATTTTTTTTTTTGATTCATTTATCAATGATAATCATTGGTATATAGTTTCAAATTTCATTTGTGAGGAGTTCATTTGATTTGAATGTCAAAGGTCAGGGTTCGATTGAGATCTTGATCGAAGAAGCAATTTCTAATTACGGTTAAACTTTGAATACACCTCTTAATCTTTTGATTTCATTACGATTTCCCAATGTATATGATCAGAATCTTTGGTTTTGATGTTTCCTTCGGCTGGATAAATGCTTAGAAATGGATCTTCCTGGATTATCCATCATGCTTCAAGTCACTCTTACTCCTGGAACCGAACAAAGAAAAGCTAAAGAAAAGCTACTGAAGTAAGTCTTCAACAGGTACAAACTTGATAACATAGTTTTGATTACTTGTTGAAATAATCTTCTGATTACTTGCAAGTCTATTATTAGTTGTCATTTGCACAGTTTAATTCTATGTTTTTTATTGGTTTCCCATATGTTGATTGTTTGAAATACTATTTGTTTCAGATAATTTTTTTGTATTAACATGAAATGGTTTGCATAAATAATTCCCTTCAATAGGTTTGTTATTGTTGGTTAATGGAGAGAGTTCTACACTTGATAGTGGTTATTGTTTTTCTCATCGGAAATTAGACATTATCGATGTAACACCGATTCTTGCATTTTCATTCTCACCTCAAAGGAATAAATATACTTGGTGAACGCCGTGAAGTCTAAAGCTCAACTACACACTTCTATCCAAATCTGAGACGTAGCTATAAGTAGACCAGAAATCAAGTATATAGTTTAATCAACGAAACTTGACAAACAAGATTGAGATAGCAACGCTTGCGAGTTCGACCGAGCATGTTCTAAAAGTGACTAAATGATCTAATTGATTAGAAATCCATGGGTCCTGCCATATTTTTATATTAGAGCCATTTGAAACTTGCCAGAATATTTTGTTTTTTTATATTGGCCTAACTTCCACCAAGTTGTTCCATAAAAAGGACACGTTAAAGATCAAGAGATTGAAATCTAATACCTAAGTGTTTCTCATCATACTTCACCATAACTATCGACTTGTACAATTTTCAATAAGATATGTGATATAAGATAGAAAATGATATCAAACCGCTAAATACTATTCATTTATAGTATGAGTTTATATGTGAAATGTAAATCCATAACGATAGAAAATTCACAACTACTAGAAATTCTCCTTAAGAAACCAAAAAATAAATAAATCAAATTCTTGTTTATTACTCACAATTATAGCTAAAACCAGGACCACCTAAGAAAAAACCATAACCGCCAAGGTGTTGGTGATCAAGTTTCAGACCATAACAATTCAGATTTTTCATAATAATCGAACAGGTTCCAGGGTCTTTAGCTATATGATTTCCATCAATAACTTTAACTTGAGAGAAATAACTTGATACGCCAATACTCCCTTCTGAAGGTAAATGACCACTACCCATATCAGTAGAAGTAAGTCGTTCTTGATTTCTTGTGTTTGAGATCACTCCACCAAAATCTGTCCTGGTTGCTTTTGTAGACAGTTGTTTGAAAAGAAATGATGGACAATATCCCACGTCAACACCTTGTAATGTACCCACAAGTTTCTAGTTGATTGGTCCTACAAAATTATGGTATTAATTTACTTCCTTTTTGGACACTATCATACAAAGGTTTTTTTTTCCGGTAAAAAATATCTTGAGACATGGATTTCACAGTTAACGACCATAAGTGTTACCACGTCAACACGAGTTTTATTATATGAAGGACAAAAAACATCAATCAATATAATAGTTTACCTGGAATATACTGAAGATTGCTCCATATTGGGTGCTATTGAAAATAGATGTTTCAAATGATGCACCAAGGGAAATAGCTAAAGATGTCTGCACAAAACCTTTGCACAGGATATCATAGCTACCTATTTGGTAATAGTCAACCTAAAATACAAATATAAGTTTATTTATACTTATGCAAAAAAAATTATTAAGTCGACAAATGTACGGAGCAACAACGATGCAATCTAGAAATAGTATTTTCCTTACATATCCATTAAAAGATATTTTAAGGTTCTGCACATAGATTAAGAAATTGTTAGATGAGATTTTAGTTTTCCATTTTGAATTTCTTCATTTTTGTTAATTTTCTTAGAGTCAAGTATTTTATTTTATCAACTCCAACCTTTGTCTCAGTTGGAATACTAATCCGGAAACCGTTGTTCACATACTCTTTTAATAAAAAGTTGATGTAGCAATATAGGATCCTTCTCACTCGCCAATTAAATCAACTAAATACCACCCAAATTTCTCTCAATACGTTCTAACTCTCCAAAAAGCAATCTCACAACTTTTACAAACAAAAGTTCCCACCTCTATCATCACCTAGTTTTGTTTTCTTTTTTGGTCCTAGTGGATAGCCAGAAATGGACTAATACATGGCCAAAAGAAACCAAACTCAGAAAACAATACAAGGAAGTCACTAAAACTTCAGAAGGAGTTTACTTGGGTAAAGGAGATCCTTCCTCCTTTGTTATCTGGTATTCCACCATATGTAGCCCAACCCAGCATCACAAAAGCAACAACAACCTTATTGGTAGGTTAGATCAACTCTAACTTAGATTATATTAAGATCAATATGGATTGGGCTTCTAAAGGGAACCCTAAAATTACACGTGCAGGTTTCATATGTAGGGATTCTGTGGCAAGAAACGTGGTGGAGGTGGCGCAACCTTTAGGCATCACCACCGAGAAAATAGATGACATCAAGAACGACAACATAGAGAATATTTCCATAAGTACAATTCGAAGCAGACTCGGAAAACCTGCTAAGATTCGTAGACTCTGATACCGAAATACCTTGGTGCATAACTAGGATGATAACCTAAATCAAACAAATAAGCTTCGAATTCCACAATTTACTATCCAACACAACTATATGAAGGAAACCAAACAACAAATGGGATGCGGTGGATGACGGTCAATTGGAAAATGTCTAATAGCAATTAAACATACAATCCCATCTTTCTTAAATCAAATTATATTAATTACTTTAAGGATATGATATACCTTCGTTTAATCACTATTCAATAAAATATATGAATTTCATGCAGGTAAAAAACTTCATAAAATATTACTTAAAATCAATATGCATACAATGGTACTTACTCTCCAAGCTACAAAGAACCTCGTATCATTGTCACCATACATCCTTGGATGAACCTAATAAAAAAAAACATTCAACAT
This sequence comes from Papaver somniferum, assembly GCF_003573695.1. Lineage (NCBI taxonomy): Eukaryota > Viridiplantae > Streptophyta > Magnoliopsida > Ranunculales > Papaveraceae > Papaver > Papaver somniferum. The sequence continues at coordinate 145,719,501 of NC_039359.1, forward strand.
GACGAGTCACCAGATTTATAATGTGGAAGTTAAATAAACACCTTTTCATTTTCGAGATTCTTCATAAATACCCCTAAAAGGTATTTTTAAAGTTTCTAAGGTCTAGTTTTTGATACTTTCACGCGTCCAAAATTACTAGTATAATTTTATTATCCAAAAAAATACTAATAAAAGTTTTACAAAACTTAAAATATACCTTTTAAGGGTATTTTACCAAGAAAAAATAATGAGGGTATCTAGTAGATAGTGCTCCCTAATGAAAACAATTACAAAAATAAATAAAAAGTTTTGGATCCATATCTTACTTGCCAACCGGCCTCAATAGACTCTGAGCCGTCACGGCTTGAAACCCAGATTTGTGATGCACTAAGTTCCCCTGCTTCAGTTAGGGGTTTCCAAACGTTTATCGTTTCTTGTGCACCTCGAAATCATCACTAAAGCAAACAATTCCTGCAACCTATATTGTAACGATTTTCAAAATTGATAATACAGCACACACACACACACACACATATATATATATATATATATATATATTCTCATCAATAAAAATATGCATGTATACATATATTTACCTCTCCCGAGTTTGTTGTTTCTTGATTTTTCGCTCGGTGTACATAACCATCATGTACAAAATATTTAAATGGAAGCGTCGTCTTTGAGTTATAACTATTTATGGACCTTTTAATAGGAACGGTTCCTTCTGGGCATGTCCCATACTTATGCCAAGTGTGTGTAAGATTCATTGTCCTTAATTTATTTGAGAGCAATCCTTCAGGATATGAGCTTGGTCTTATCTGTTCCATGAAAAAAAAAATATATATTATGTCTTTTAAGATGTATAGTACTAAACTATTTATGTGTGCAAAATATGATCAACAATGAAATTTTAATAATTTTTTTTTAGGAAAACAACTAATGTATAAATATATATTATTACATGGAAACTTAAAGTCTCTTTGAAAGTTTCTTTTATGACATATATGTACTTTGTGAAACTATGGGACTTTAACACTTGACAACCTCTAAAATGCCAGATCCATTAAGAAAGCTAACTGTGTTTTATGTGATAGGCATACTGACACTAATGAGCATTTGTTTTCGCGTTGCAAGATTGCTTTTGGGGTTTGGACATATTTTCCAGAATAGTCTTGGGATTAAGTGGCTGTAGAGTGGTAGTGTTACGAAGATATGTGGAAAGTCGGCTCTAAGAAAACTGGAATAGTAAGAAAAAGATTAATCTCTTTTGCCACGTGCATTTTGGTGGAGATTGTGAAAGGAAAGAAATGACATTATTGTACATAACATTAATGTGGTCAGAAGTGTGAACCAGATAGTTATCGCTGCCAAATGTTCATTATATTATTTGATCATGATAACTGATATTTTCCAAGGTTACAGTTTGTTAACCCTAATCTGTAACGGGGATGTCGTAGTGCACTCATCCATGCAGCTCTTTGATGTCTTTGCCACTGTTTTAGTGACTAAAATCTTTTTAATAAACTTTGTCATTTTCTTGCAAAACAAAAAATAAATAAGTTATTATACCTGTATTGAATGATTATAAAATAGTGGATCGTTGAAAACAGGTTGTTTGTATATATCATAACGGTCAATGATCTCGTCATTATCACCCTACAATTTAAAGATCATGAAATTATAAATACACATCTTAAAAGATGAATTCGTAAAAAAATTATAAGTAATAATTACCTTAATGGTTTTGATTATTGCTTTGTTGGATGCTTTCATGATGGTTTTCCCATCAACTAATCTCTGAATTAAAACTACTAGGATGAGTAAAATCGATAGTGAACTATGAGCCATGTCAAGAGAGGTTTGATCTTGCAAAAAAAGGGACGCGATGAACATTATTGATAGGACATATAAATATAAATATGAATTTTCCCTTAGTCTGATTTCTTTAACTTATTCTGAGGTTACACCAATAAATTTTGTCTTCACTTGAAATTCCGAACCAACAGACTTTTTCACCTTTCAGAAACCAACTACATGCACATAGAAAATTACGAAAATTTAGGCTTGCATATCTGCAAAATGGCATGAGAAAAAAAAGAATCTTTTACCAACCAAATAAAAGGTGGTATTAATTTTTTTCCACCTCGTCATCTTTTCTCTCATCTATAAGAAATATCCATTTTTCTCTAAAAATAGGTTCTTTTAAATATTTTAGATTTTAATCTGAATCTATCGGATTTGGTTTGAAATTTCAAATCTATTGACAAATTTGGTTATAGATATTATTACTATTTTTTAGTATTGAATAAAACTATTGCTATTAGGGTTTGTAAATAGTGCTTTTAGTTTATGTTTAATTGATTTTATTATTAGGTTGCTTCTGCTAGCCAATTAGATGTTTCTGATAACCATTATGTTTTTTTTATTGAATGTTCGTATCAAAAATACCATCGATAATGATTTACCATAAGTGGTGAAATTCTACAGTCATGTAAAGATCAATGGCTACTAGACGTAGGTCGGGCAAATTACTCCCCCTTGGGACATGTTAATATTAATAAAGAAGAAGAATTCAAATGACAAAATATAATTTCATATGACATGCTTCAAATATTTGTTTCATTTATGAAACGAGATATATGTATTTTGTCATTGTTCTCGTTTTTGATGTATTTAAACGGGATGTATTCATTCTTGTTATATTAATGAAACCAAGAGGTTTCCTTCAAAGAAAAAAAAACAAAAAGGGTATTTTTTGTTCGCATATATACAATTACCGTGTTTATTGAATATATTTTTATGTGCAACATATAGTAGAAGCTACTCTTCAAGAAAAATATGTCTCATTAAATTGTTACCTTTTCTAATTTAAAAAAAAAATACACAAATTTAGAAAAAAATGGTCTCAAAAAGATATGAAATTTAAATGCCTTGATTAAGATTGAACGTATATCCATGCCAAAGTTGAAAATCATGCCAAAGATATGAAATTTAGTAAGAGTTTTTGAAGGTAGTTTAATTGTTGACAGTGCTGCTGGATAAATTAAAAAATATTGGAGATTACGATTTTTTTCTTTTAGATTTTCTCCAGTTCTCATGTTGCTATAAAAGAACTGTCTCAAGTTGCATCTGCGGTGGACAACATCATCAAACCCCTTTGTAAATTCATAATCTTGGTCTTTATGCCTATACTTTACAAATTTGAATTTCTTAAAGTCAAAGCACTAGTATTGTTAGGACAAATATGAACCCAAAACTCGTGCCTATACCAATCCCGTATATTAGGGCGGATACAAATGGAGAAACCAATATTGTTAGGGGGTTACTTGTATTGTTTTAAAGAATTTTTTTTTTTTTTCATGGATTAATATGTGCCTTAAGGCCAAGTATAATGGTTCATGATTTTGCTTCACTATAGGCTTCCTTGGAGCGAAATCTAATTATTATGGTCTTTCTCTTTGTTTTAATATATTTCGCTTCGTATCGCTACAATATATTTTTTTATAAGATGTGATCCTCCCATGACCTAAGAGACGAGACATGGAAGCTTTGAAAAATGATTCTGGATAGAAAGGTGCTTTTACGAAAGCCACAGGAATACCAAACTAGACCTAAGTTTCCGTAATTTTTTTAACTTACACACTAACTTAACTTTTAGGTATTTTCTATATTTCCTTATATAGAAATATCAAATGTAATAAACAGTAAATTAGTTTCCATTTTTCACTATTTACACGTAGTTAAGCTAAATGATGCCTCTCCTTCACGGTAAGATGCAGCTTCATTATCATGATTAAGTTATCGCGTAGAAACATTTTAGTTTGGACGGAAATTTATAACCTTTTTGGTTATCAACTGTCGTGAAAAATCGGTTTCTGGATTGGTTTCATTTTATTTATTTATTTTTTAATATTTTTTTTGGTGGGTAAAAGCCTTCAAGGGGTTAGTCCTATGAGAGTTCAGGAATTTTTAATTATTTAACTCCCCGGGAATTTGGGAGGAGTGTAGGATAGTATAGAGAGTTTGTAAGAGTCTTGGAGTTTTAGGTCTAGGAAATTTGAGTGAGTGTGGGGAATTTGGGGGAGTTTATTACAGAGAGTTTAAGAAAGTCTAGAGAGTTCGGGGGATTACAAATCAAGGCTTATTAGGCATTTTGAGAACAAAAGGGTCGTGATAGCTGAATAATATCCCTTCTTCCCCATAAACAACTGCAACTCTTCGGCGTGCAGAAAATGAGTAAGAACACTCCCACTCAACAAAATAATGGCTGTTGAATGGAATATGGAAGATCATAAATAAATGGTGCTATGATCAAAAAAATAATAATCAATAATCCGTAACTAGTGGTTTTGAATCTCATCAAATCTTCTTAGCTAATACCATTATTTCAGGCATTTCAATAACGCAGGAGTTGTCTTAAAATAAGTAATTAACATGGAGGTGTCAAGATATTACATTAAGGATCTATTAGTGATGGAAGAACTAGCAAATAAGTATACTTCTTACTGGGTTACTTAGTAACTCTATTTATACCATACAACTGAGGATACATATACAATTAAACCAAAAAGATCCATCGTGTATATAGATTAGTAGGAAAAAAGAATGATAAAAATGAAAATTCATAGCCAGGATGATCTCGTCTTTCTACCTTTCAATGTTTTTTTCGGACCAAACTCTCTCTCAAAATCTTGTTATTTTGGGAGATGTCAATTGAATTAAAAAAAGTACACATTAAACTCCCTAGATTACTGAACTCCATAAAAAGTTAGAGTTTTCCCACTTACAGGGATTTCAAGACAGTTTTTCCAAATCCCCAGACAACTAACATGGGTTTCCTAGGGACTCCGAGAAACTCCTTCAATTCTCTCACGACTAACATATATTTTAAAAGATTATTCTAAACTCCCCCGACTATATAAACCAATTAGCAAAGGTGGTCTAGGTTTCAGGAATGCACGTAAGTTCAACTTAGCATTGATAACTAAACTTGCTTGGAGACTTTTGACTGAGCCTAAAGCTCTTTGGGTGTCTCAACTCAAACCTAGATATTTCAGGAAATCCTCAGCATTTAGCTAAAATCCCTTCTAATAGTTCTTGGATTTGGAAATGTATAAGTAAGGGAATTAAGTTAGTTAGGAACAAAATAGCATATGGGAAATAGGAGATGGTAATAACATTAATATTTGGGAAGAAAACTGGATTCTTAAATAAGAATAAAATCTTAGTAACTACAAAACTATTACTAACTCTCATTTAACACTTGTGAAGGATGTAATTGATCCAATCACCAAAAATTGGAATTCCTCTTAAATTTTTGATCTGTTTGCAGGTCATATTGCTAGACAAATATATAACATTAGGATTGTTGTTGATAGTAATTTGGAAGCTAAACCAGACACTCTTAGATGGCTCCTTACCAACTCAGGGAAATTCACAGTCAAATCCATGTACAATAAACTAAATGAAAGAACAGTGCACAATTATAACCTAGGACAACCAGATTCTTTCTGGAAAAGTTTATGGAAATTAGATGTTTCTCAAAGAATTAAGATCTTTGCCTGGAAGTGTCTGCAAAATGCAGTTTCTACCAATCTAAAGTTATCTAGATTTATGAAAGATATTACACCTAACTGTACTTTTGGTTGTCATGAAAATGAATCCATAGAGCATCTATTTCTTCATTGTCTTTATGCTAAGTCAGTTTGGGCATCAGAGCCATTCCCAGTTGAGTTAAATTTTGATAGGTCTATTACATGCTTAGATGTATGTAAAGACTGGATAGGAAAGGAGGATCCAATTATACCTATTGAAGTAATCATGACAAAGATGTGGTTTATATGGAAGAAAAGATGTAACAGATCATTTGAAAAACAACATCAAACACATACTCAACTAGCTTTGGAAGTACAAAGACATCTAAATTTTTGGTACAAGGACAAACTTTTAACCAAACAAGTCTCAATTAGTATAGTGAAAAAACCTAGGTGGAAAGTTCCTAGAGTGTCTCAAAAGAAACTCAATTTAGATGCCGCTTGGAATTCTATGAATGCACCAGCAGGTTTTTCTTTAATCTTCAGAAATGATGCAGGAAACTTCGAACAAGGCAGAGCAGGACCCATCACTACCTCATCTCCAAAAGAAGCAGAAGCTCTAGGTATTTTTGCAGGCAGCTAAATGGGAAACAAAGGAAGGATTATCGAATTTCAGTGTGGAAGGAGACTGCAAGAACCTTTTTGACTACTTGAATGGAAAATCATCACAAATTACTTGGTCGAACCAGTCAATTATGGAGGAAGTTAAAATAAAATTTAATCTTTGTCAAAACTTTTTAGGTTTTTTTATATTCCTAGATTAGCAAACAATGTAGCTGACATCCTTGCTAAGGAGGCTAAATCTTTTCAAGTTTGTGTTAATTGGAGGAATGAACCTCTATCTTGTATTTTGCAAGTCTTAGAAGTAGATAAATCTAATGTTCGGGTTGGAGTTAATAGCCCAATATTAGATGGCTCTACTATTACTGATGTAACGGTTACTAACTCCCCAAATTAGTCTGCTTTGAATGCATTAAAAAATTAAAATAAATAAATAATATTAAGAAGAAATATCTCGACAAATGTGTGGCTCAAGGTTTGGAGTTTGATATTTTGGCCTTTTCCACGTTTGGTAAACTGGGGGATGACACGGTCGAATTTCTGAAGAGATTGCATAACCATCTGTCTACATTTGATATTGGCGCAACAGATTAGGGATTGTGATTCAGAAAGGGATTGATGCCCAGCTTGTTGTTAGGATTCCAACCAGTTTCTTACGGTCGTCAGTTGTTGATGAATAAGACATTTGAAATGTACTCTGTTAAAAAAAATTAAAAAAAATTTAAGAAAAAAAAAAAAAAACTCCCCCGACTAAGGGGTGATTTGGAAACTCCCGTAAAATACATTAAAAAAATCTCTCGCGACTAACCCCCTATTTATCATTTTTCTAAAATTTTCTCCCTCTTCTTTTCTGCTTTCCCTCTCCAGAATATCCCCCAGAGAAAAACTTAACCCTTACCTATCTGGCTATCTTGAATCCTTGATTCCAAAATCAAGAGACACTTAGATTTCGGAATCTTCTTTTTCGAATTTTATTGATTCATTTGTATCTAGGATTATCATTGATATATAGGTCCAGATTTCATTAGTGTGGAGTTCATTTGAATGCGGAAGGTTAGGGTTCTATTAATATCTTCATCGGAAAAGCAATTGCTAAGGTTAAACTTTGATTTCACCTCTTAATCTTCTGGTTTCGTTGCGATTTTCCAATGTATGTGATAAGAAACTAGGGTTTTGATGTTTCCTTCGGGCTGTATAGATGCTGGTAGTTTGTTTAGAAATGGATCTTCCTGGTTTAGCCATCATACTTCAAGCCGTTCTTACTCCTGAAACCGGACAAAGAAAAGCTGCTGAAGGAAGTCTTCAACAGGTGCAAACTTAATAACCTAGTTTTGATTACTTGTTGAAATAATCTTCTGATTACTTGCAAGTCCATTATCATTTCTCATTTGCGCAGTTTGATTCTATGGTCTATTGATTTCATGATTGTTTGTTGTTGGTTAATGGAGAGAGTTCTGTACTGGACGGTGGGTATTGTTTTTCTCCATTGGAAATTAGACATATTGTCGATGCACCACCCCTTCCTGCATTGTCATTCTCACGGATAAATATTATTCCTCAAGCCTATAGGATAGAGCCTTGCCTACATTAACAGAATTAGCAAGACCGGAGGGAAAGCTAGATTGAGCCTTGCCTACATTGACAGAATTAGCAAGACCGGAGGGAAAGCTAGGTGATCTCCGGCATTAGCTTTTCCTTTTTTTTTCACTACACCTAAACTAATTGGACAATTTCTATAAGACAGCAACTAACATATTAAACTTAATCTCTAGTATATGTTTATATCAACAATACCTAAGGTTAATTACTCCACGTTTAGCTTTGGCATCTCAAGGAGAGGCGATAAAAAATACAGAGATATAAAGTTGTAACTGTTCTGATTAAGTTGATGTGATACATTAGTTTCATACTAGAATATGGAACATGTTTTTTTGACAGGTTTTGATATTTTAATTATGTGACGAATGCTGAATACTGATTTCAAATGCTTAAATTTGATAGGAATGTGACTGGAAAGGCCATAGATATGCTGGTAAGAGACCTGAAGGTTTTATAGGCATTTGACGAAAAGGTGTTTTCGGGTACGACCGGACTCTTGGGATTGAAGAACTTCAGGTATATGGACTAACATCTCTCTTTTAGCCTGGTGCTGGCAGTTGAATAATATCATGTCTGATTACTGTATAAGGAAAACGAGCATTTGTGGGAAAGGTTATTTGATTCCCAAAGGCGAGAAAGATGTTCCATGATTCCTTCATTTTCATTTGTGGGTTTGCTTAACTGGGTGCTGTCGTGCTGATCATTTAAAAAAAAAAATCATGATGTGTTTGATGATCCTGGATATCCTGCTATTGTTGAATTCAGCAGCAGCATATAGCGAAGAAACAAAAACTGATTTTGATTTTGGTGATGCTTTACAATTTTCTAGAGCTAATGTTGGTGGTATTCATCAAGTGCTGTAAGTATTATGCTCCTATGTAATAAAGATTCTTATAATGTAGATGGAGGATAAGGCAATGGAGGCGGCAGCCATAATGGGGATCACAAGAGGAACTTATTTCAGTTAGCGGAAGACTTGGTGTGGCGTCAGTATGGCCCCTGCTACAGATGGGAAAGATCAATTTGCCACCAAGGTAAAAAAGTTGCTATTAAATTACTACTATAACTCTATATTTAGTTTAACATGTCTGTTGATACTGTGTTGTTATGATGGTGATGGTCAGGACGTAGTATCATTGATATCGGAATCAGGTATCCACGATCTTCATATATTATATCTGTCCTTGATTTCATTCTCTACATATTCTTGGAATTGTATGTGCAATTGTGCTATATTTTCTTTACGTGTTGTTTTCATTTTGTTTCTCCGGATTCATGCTCCGAATTACGTTTATTTGGTTTGGTTTTGTTATGCAGCTGAATACAAGTGGATTACTTGAATAGTATTGAAGCAGCAGAGCTGATAAAGCAAGGCCTATGGTTTGGATAGAGAAGTGGATTCACCACCTCAAGGCTGGAATGCTCAAGATTGAGACCAGGTTGGTGAAGATGCAAAATGATCATTGAATCTTCTGTCAATACAGCCTCTTTTATGTGATTACTCGTCTCTGTTACAACTCAAATAGACAAGCAGCGAGGAAATAAATCTGTTGACGACAAAACCAAAATTTTCTCTGATTAGTTTGCTGATATTATAGGTACTCTCCTCTCTCCTTAAATTCATTTTTTTGGTACCAAAACCAAATTCTGTTGTGTGGATGCAGTGATCATGTTGGTCGATCCATGCGAAATGTCTTGTTTTTCTTGACATGTAGTTTGCTTGATTTGCCTCTTTTCCCGAGAGTACATGATCTCATATGCTAAAATTGATTAACGACGTTTCCTCCTGCCATACGTCTTGCGGGGAAAGTTATCATCAAATAAGATCTATCGAGAGTATGGTAAATAAAGTAACATTTGGTAGGTGGAAGAGAAAGGCTTAATTAACTGCTTAAGTTGCAGATAAAATTGGTGCTAGTAAACTGGTTTACAAGGTGGGTACACCAATCACAGAGACTTGGGTTTCTTTCTAATAGCTAGACTGTTAGTGAACTGACTCTTGCCATAAATAATGTTACACCTAGATGTTAAAGTCATTGCTAGACATCCAATTCTGGATCAAAACTGAGTGATTGGCCTGTCAAGTTTAGGATGCATAAGTGTCTCATTCGCTAATAAAGCTGCTAGATGAGTTTGAAGTATTCCCTTTCAGCTTGTAGTTTTCTTTTCACTAGCTTGCAGCATTGCACTTTAGGCCAATTCAGCAGTATACTTTCATCTCAAAGTTCATATAAAAGTTGCTAAAATTGGCATAGAGATTGAATTGCTCCTTCTATGCCAGTTTAGTTTCTTTGGTAGCCATAATTAGAATCTGTTTTTGCTGTACTTCATATTAATTATGCAAGACTTGTTGATTCAGCTCTTTATGGTTTTTCATTTTCCTTCGCTATGATGCAGCATTCTCCCTTTTCCTCTGGTTCATTATTTACCGGTTGGACCACTATCTTACGAAAATGTGTCTAAAGACTAAGGCCCAGTTTTGCAAAGATGAAGTGGAAAAGCTTCATCTGAAAATCAAAGAAAAGGAAGAAAAAGCTTTCAAGAAAATCAAAGAGAAGGAAGAAAAAGCTTTAAAGGAAAGAAGATTGTTAAATCAAGAAGTCTTCTAACTGAAAGAGGATTTGAGAATCTGAAGAAAAGGATAGACGGGCACTTGCAGCAGAATCTAATGTTGCCTCCCTTCAGAAGCAATCTAACGACCAACCAAGCAAAAAATTAGTACCTTGAGGGTATATGCTTTACCCATATGCTTTTGTAAGGTAAGTTACACAAATAATGTCACCCAGTGATCCAAAATGGGCCTTTCTGACCCAAAATCTGAACACTAAACTCAAAATTTCAATAGAAATTGTAGGCACTACTGACAAGATACACAATGCTGGGAATTTTATTACAACCGGGCTGTATATGAAACAGTGCTTATACCAAAAAAGAAAAGTTAGAAATAGTTTTTCACTATCAATTCTCCATGATTGTTGTCTTAGGGACAGGATGATCATGATCTCGGTTTCAATTGTTTTGTTGACTGATTCTATTCTTCTTCGTTCATTTTTTAGATTGTTTGTTCGGCTGTTATGCAACTTACTTCGAACGAGACCACTACTTCTTACCCAAAAGCTCCATGGGCCGTTTTGAAGACTAAACAATCCGCGGATTTAACCGGGACCAACCGTATTTGTGCGGATGGATGCTCGGACCGTTCGCTAATGGGTTAGATGCGGATGGAATTTTTGAAATCCAACGGATTACGGATTGGATCCGGATGCAACCTTGAAAATCCGTTGGACATTTTCATAGGTGTTTGCTTGGAGTGTTGTCCAACACACTTCCATATTCATATACACTTCTATATTCATATAGATATATAAAATAGATAAGTTCTATAAGAAGTCATCTATATGGGCTTTATTTTTCCATTATAAATTTTAACCAACACAAATTCATTGAATTATCCGCACCCAAGTCGTTCATCCATTGGATGCAAATCCATTGAATGCGGATGCCTAATTTGAAATCCGTAGTAGATTGGATGCGGATGAGATGAAAACCGGTCCATACCGGCTTATGCTCACCCCTAAGTGAAACATTCGATCCCAAAGCCCAAGATTGAAATTTGTTTAGTTTAACAAGGTAGGGCTTGGGGATGTGGTAATACTACTTGATGGTTACATGTTACAATTGGAGACTGCAGCACTGACTTGGCAGCAATATGGTTTGCCATTTCTTCATCCCCAGAAATGACATTGATCTTGTTAATGAGATCAAGAAGTTTCCCTATGAAATCATCTCCGCTGCTCCATTCATGAATCTCTGCTTTGATGTGTGGTAAACTGTTGCATATCAATTTCCAGACCGGATAATTCTTCCTTGGCATCACATAATCCCCCTGTCGCATTTTCAAACTCGGGCAGAAATCACCTTTTCCGTCTCCAATATAGATGATTTGCTTCTTTCCTTCGTCGAAAGCCAAAGAATCTCGCATTCGCTCGATAATCTTCCCCTAATTGCACCACATAAACAAACTCTAATTAGAAACTAACAATAATTTCAAAACCATACTATGTCCAAGAATATGTGCATGTAAAGTTACCTTGCACATATTAGGAGGGCATGCGAGGCTGCACATATGAGGATCAGAGAAGGCGAAATCATTGTAAGACAGAACCCTAAACCGCCCTTGTTCGTCTACGCAATTAGGATTCGTAATGATTTCGGAGAAATATTCAAGTAGATCATAATGCTTCAAGATTGTCTCAATGAAGAAAACATTCGCGTCGCTCACAATTCTCAAATCGCATCTGAAAGCACAGATACGTGCAGTTGTTTGCGTAAGTATCTTGTGAAAATTATTCAATATAAATACCAAAGCTTCAAATAAAGACATACGAATACGATAACATTTGTAGACAAATTCCATTAAAAGGAAATCAAGAAATATATACCCTAGCGAATGAGCTGATTTAATGGCTGTGATCATCTGAGGATGTAAAGGTACTCTTTTCAGACCTTCAACCATCTCCTCTACTGTTCCTCCCTGTGAATGAATTTCTTTCATCACCATGTCCTAATAAAAAAATATAAAAATAAAATCAGTTTGATTCTTATTTATAAAAAAACACAAATAATCATAAAATCAATAACGAACATATAATATGATATGATAATAAATCAGAAAAAGTAAAAAAAAAAAAAAAATTCTAAAGATCATACCACACTTGTGTTCCATGACATGGTACTGAGAAGTTGATTAAACAACTTGGTTACACCGAATTGATCGAAAACCCAATCATCACTATCACAATCAATAATAGTATGATCAAAATCGAAAACCACCACAATTCCAGCCATGATGATGAGGGCAAAAATATCCTAGAATAGCTTGAGTGAATATAATGAGCTGCTACTGCGGAAATATGACCAAGTATATATAGAGATTTCTTTTAGGAATGGTTTTTCGAATATTACAGTGAAGATGCGAATTGGGAGTTTCGGTAAGTGTCGTATTTCTTGTTGGAATACGGGCAGCTGAATATATGTTTTTAGAGACCCACGTTGAGGTGATTGCATATTCAATATGACATTTGTAATCTATATGTCAATGGGAACCGCTTCCAATTGCATGCACACTCTATTATGTGTCGGACTATTTGAACTCTCAAGGCAGAAGCAGTTGAGCGCAGCTTGCCAGTTAGTTTTGTGTATGATTTCATGCAAAACTTCCTGAATCAGGTTTTTCATTTAGATTTTGCTCCTCGTGGCGATTATTTGTTTATTTATTTTGGGACTCTTATCTTCAGTATTGGCTCCGCAATTTGACAAAGAATCTAACAATTCTATTTTAGAAACAACAAAAATGACTCCCACTAGAAAAAAATTGTTCAAGAAACGCATCTAATTTGTGCATCTAAACCATTCTAGAAAGTGATATTTCTCGTTTTTGTACAATTTTTTCTTAAAAAAATGAATACATTATGCTAACAATTTTTCTTATTTGTTGTTAAGTACTATTTGTTTTGCGGGAACAAAAAAGAAGATAGAAATATAAACTTTTAAACAAATGAAGGAACTAGTCTTTCACGTATACAATGGTAAAAGTAAATTATACTGTGTAATTACTTTGTGTGGCCGTGGTTGTCCTTGTCTCTTAAATTTGCTCCATTACGCATTAATGTATACTTGTTTTGCAGAAGTTGTGCCTTGCTATCTGCTTGAATGCATTCACGAGAGGTGTGGATTCAAGTGTGAAATATCACTGTCTCCTTTTCTAAAAGTTACTCTATCCATTCATAGGAAAAGCAAGAAGATATGGGAGGCCAGCATAACCCTTGCGCAGTGATGTAGCAAGAAAGAAAGGAAAAAAAAAAGGGTTTTGGTCCTTCCGGGGCCTGCAGCTGCAATACAAATGCAACCGGGAGGTATAAATAGTGAAATGTGCTCCAAAGCTGCTACAGGGGTTAACTATCAAATTTGTTCGGTTGGTTACCAGCAGGTATGAAGCCAACCTAAAACATAGGTGTACAGTTGCATTCCCAGTCCAGTTGGCTCCCAAGCTTATTTATTTATTTATTTTAATAATTGGGCTTCCAAGCAAAATTATGTTAAATTGCATCCTTAACAAGATTTTGAATCTCCAATCTCGACAGCAAGACTTCTGGTTTCATCCCTCGTTACCCATCCTCATTAGTCATTACTGACCACCTTCAACCATTTGGAGTTTGGTAACACCTGTACATAGCAGCTTTGGTATAATCGACTCATGTAGGTATAGTGCCAGTCAATAAACTCGGAAAATAACTAAAATATACACACTACTCATGAAGACCTAACCTGATAAGCTAATAGTACGTAATCCAAATTCCTGTCCACTAATTTAAGCTAATATATCAGGAGACACGAAAATAATTTCAATATTATAACATAACCTTTTTTAGTTTTTTTGATGTGGAAAAGCACATACAAAGAACCAAGAAGAGGGACTAATGGTAATGCATTGTCATTGTCTAATCTTTGAACTAATGGATCCCAATAGGCAGGAAATTTCAGGATTATGCTTCCGTAGCTCTAGTTATCCGAATATCCTTCCAAACATTATGAGTGCGTTTTAGTGACGATGAGCATCATATTTCCAGTTCGGACTTCGTAAGCAAAGCTTTTTATCCAGTGTAATGGGATCCAAATAAGATGTTTGTTTGGATACCACTTATCGAACTACGGGACTGCTGAACACCACGACTTAAACAAAAATGATCAATCTATCGGGAGAAATTTCGAAATTTCAGCTTCCTTACACTGTGACTTTCGCAGCCAACTAGAAACCAAGCTAAGCAAATCTATTACCAATTTAAAACTAATTTCGCAGGAGTTCTACGGAAGAAATTCTGCATATCCGGTGAAACAACTACTCAAGTAGGCGGCATGTCAAGAGGCAAATATATACTGTACTTATTTTTTTTTGCATCAAGGCTGCTACATGAAGTTACCAAATATCTTTAACGAAAGTACTTCGAGAGATCTGGTTACTTGAAAGAAATGTGATCACTCAATTTTTCATAATGTTTGAGTCTAACTCCTACTTGTAATTCCATGGCGATGCGACGGGAGCTCAGCTTCAGCTTGTTCCTGTGGTCCAATGATGGGACTCTTTTTCTGCAATGGGACAAAACGCACCTGGTGCATAAGTTGTCACGTGCAGTTATAAACATAAAGCCGTTAGACATTACCAACGGTCCATTTAGCTTTGGCTAGTTCTTAAAAATTGACTGATAATAAATACACGAAAGTACTGTCAAAATATGGTTCGAGCGCTCCAGCTTTCAACGCTAGTTGCTATACCGCCATGTTCCAACAGCATTCAAAACCATGGCCTGGAGCTAAATTTATTTGAAAACTGAAATTGCCAATTTCCTGCTCGCATCAGCTTTCAGTACTAGTTGCTCTACCAGTCTCTCATTTACCTCCATCTCTAAAATCCCACCTCCATCTCTAAAATCCCAAAAGAGAAGGCAACCGCAGAAGAGAACCATTCCAAGGAAGGATGTTAATTGGTCTGACTGAACTTCCAGTTGAGCTAATTCAAATAAGACTAACCTCACACAAACAGGGATTATATGAGGTTTCGTTTAGTTTGTCCACAATTGAGATACCTATTGCCTCCATTACCTCCTGATCGTTTACCTCCACTGCTAATGCTTTCTTGCACTTCAGCTCATTGCCATACGCTTATATCTGATGCCACGTAGTTTCATCTGCCACAAGATTTTCAGCGGAGTAGATGTATTGGGCCTTCTCATGGATGGGTTGTTGTTTAGTCAAGTGAAGGCCTTATTATTCTTTCCAACCCGTTTTCGAGACCTACAATTCCTTTGCCACCATTGGAAACTTTTCTCAAAATTCTAGTTTTGAGGGGAGGTGCATTTACTTTGTTTCAGACACTCCCTTGGAGTAATGATGCCAGTGTTCAGCATCGCAAAATTCAAGTACGCAACTCTTTGTATCTGATTGGCATCCTAAGGATAAAAATGAGCAAAGCCCAGTACCACAGATTGCTACAAAAGTGTGGTCAGCTGTTCCTACTTCCTGCATCATTTTTGCTTCTGGCTTGCAACAAATCACAACAACAAGGGTGAAACTAAATGTCTGGCGCCTCATTGGCACATACTCGAGTAAATACAAAATTCATCAACAAAAACAGATGCAAATATACAAGTGAAGAAAAACAAAAGAGAAGGTGCACCGCCAAATGATTGAACTACCAAAAGGCCCACATATTTATCATTATTCATTAGCCAACAACCGTACCACCACCACCAATGATCAACCAAATCTCCCCTTAACCCTCTCATTATTATTCAATTTGATTTTCATCATCTTCATCATCATAAATATTCTTTTGAGAATTTACATCTCTCTCTAATATATCTCCCTCTGATCACTTTTATGAAACCCTACTACAAATGAATGAATTTTTACTGTCTCTAAAACTCTCCGTTATGCCCCCCATTTCTCTCTATATATAATGTATTATATAAAAACTTTTCTCTCTCTCTTATCTATACACCAAACCCTTCCTGCCCACAACCAAAAAAACAACTCATTTTTAGATTACAGCAGAGTAAGTTACAGAATCGCACCGTGCATTATCACCGTCATCAACTTCCCTCTACAGCTTTAGACTTGAAGAGATATCCGAGTTTTTATCGGCTTTAACTTCAAGCCCATGCTTTCTGGCGAGAGAAGCTCTGGAGAAATGCAAGATGGACTTAATGGACTCCTAGGGCTGCCACTAAGCTGAGTTGGTCGGTATAGCCCATACCCCATGAAGAAATACTCCATTGGTATTAACATTGCATGTGGCTGTTCTTCCGTTACCATTGATCCACATGCCTGTACCTGTTATATTTAACCACATCAGTTTCTCTACATACTGTACACCCGAAGAATCCTAACTCATACTAAGTACTCAAATCACGTAAGTTGGGGATTGCTTTTGTTCATCCACAATTACGGTGCATGTGATTGCTGGAATTGATTGCTTGCAGTTCAACCAATCACATGGTGGGGTCCGTCTTGACCAAAATAAAATGTAACGTAGAAGAAGTTGGGTACGTAAATCAAGTGGCACTACCTATAAATGAAAAACTTTTAGCATACCTCAACCAAGGCACTGTATCTTCTGTCGAGTTTTGAGGTCATGTCAATTGCCTCTGAGTGGAATGGAGAGTTCTCGCCCACAAAAATGAGTGTCCGACACTGTAACTTCTTTAGTCTATCGCTAATGTCATATCTCCTGCATATTGAAACCCATATTAGAATTTCTCATGCTTAATGTATTCCAAGTGGATGTCTACGTGTGTAAGTGTAAGAAACTTGATCGTATAAAAAATGACGGGTTGAAAATCAAGCACTTACCCATTAATTGCTTCAAGAAATCGCAGTACATTTGTACTTTGCCTCTCATTTAGCAACTGCACAAAAAACAAAACACCATTAGAATCAATGAACGAATTAATTTATAATCTTTGGAGCAAAGAGAAAAGCAGATGGAGAACTCACACTTCTGCACGCTTGTACAATATCTGATTCCTGGACTTGTGAATTGCCACGAACTTCCTGTAGAAAATTGAACAGTTGAAAAAATCATCAATATATGATGAAACTCAGATGTGATAAGCATGAAAAGGAGACTGCTATATAACAATAGAAAAACTAAGAAACCTACCAAGCTGAAGTAGCGCTGAAGCAAACAGTCCTTCACCACACTACACATCCCGTAAAAGTACAGGACATTTGACATAACCTACAACAGATAGTCAATTTAACTGTTAGACTATTGTGATTTTTATGTTTGTAATTTCAAAAAGATTACCATGGTAAATATTGATGAACCAACCTTATTGTATAACCACTCTGTCCAAGAGGGTGCTTTGCATAACGGAGACACGAGTATCAAACCAATGACACGCTCCCTATACCTCGTCTGTAAGTTTAATCAAATGATTAAGAAAGTTCAACATCAGAAAATCCTGCCTAAATTCTACAATAAGTTACACTGAATCTCAGATACAATCTAGAAGGTTGAAAACATACAGCAAAGAGCGTAAGGATGTATGCACCAGCTGTGACTCCCAAGCACATCACAGCACCTAAGCTGAAAAATGAAGAATTCAAGCCATTAAGAAACAAAAAAATGAAAGCACACAAGCTGAATAAATCTACATTTACACATCAAAAGCAGCATTGTAAAAGGCATGTTTGTTAACGTTATAGTTTGGTGATGTGTATCAGCGTTCTTCGCAGGCAGTAAATAGATGTGTGATGAGATTTAAGATTACCCAAAGTAGTCAAGAACTTCTGCAACCTGATCCGCCAAATCATCAACATTGGGCACAGGATCATCGGAAGGAATCGCACCAGCTCCTAACTGCAGCAGCTCTTAAGGAAAGCGCCAGAAAAAAATGATGTGAATAATTGCATTCAATTGCATAGACGAAAGAACATTTCGTATGTAATCAACCAGTGAAGTGAAACATGAAAATCTTGACGTAGAGTGCAATCTACACAGTGACTGACCTCATGCCCAGGAGGACTAATGTGGTAGATGCAGAAGTTGTGAAGCAGCAGCGAAGATGCTTCTGGGCAGAAAAACAATCCTTGGAAACATGACATATCTGTAAAAGCATTGAATGGTGGATCAGATCAGTAATTTGCTAAAGCATATCATGCACGCTGAATGTTCAAAGACATTTAGCAAACACATTTAGAGCTAATTATGCCATGTAAGCCACTAAAATCAGAACTCCACTTACGATTTAGAGCTATATCAGGGTAGGTAATAAGTGCCGGCTTGTCCTGATCACCAAACACAGAAACAGATACTGACCCATGGCTAGTCTGTACGAGATGCTCCTGACAACAAACAACACTCATAATATCAATATCATACGCCGAAAGATCGATTTGTTCAAGCTTCAAAGTTTCAGTCATCAATATTCATAACCAAGTCTACAATGCAAGGTTGCAGATCACACAAAAAGTTATTCTTTCCTAACAAATTAGGCTAAGAATTTGGAATCTCAAAACCGGAAACTGTACACTAATTCTAGCAAAAATCAGTGTTGCCCTATCAAGTAACCCAATCAAAAATATCCACCAAATCAAAAATTGCCAATAGAAGTAAGAATCCCTTTCGAGTAACCTAGTCTAGCTTTTGCTTAAAACAAAATCTTAGCTCAAAAAATACGAAAAATCCGCAATCGGCAACAATCATAGTAAATGGAATTCAGCAACAAACTACCTGTTATACAACTAATTGCAGGAAGGCTCTTTTTCAATAATAAAGCAAAATGATTGCTTTTTAAAAAGTAATCTCTCCAATAAAAGGAAGAAACAAGAAAAGAATTCATTTTTTTATCAAAAAAAAATCAAGAAATTGACTGTCAATTTGTTTCTTTTTAATAAAGACTGTAATTAATCATTGGATTATCCTATTTCCAGTTAATGAGTATCCAATGTGAACATAGAAAAAAAAAGTTTGATTACACCAAATTAAGAAAGAACACAGAAGAAAAAATCAAAATTATAAGAAACCCAGTACTAATAATTCCTTTTAAAACAGGAATTTAATAGCAAAAATCAAACCCCAATACTAATAATTTCATTAAAAACAAGAATTTAATGGCATTCAGTACTCAGAAAAGATTTAACAATAAATGTGGTTAAAAATAAAGGGGGGAGCTGAGTAATCTCTAATGGAAAAATCTTTAATACAAAAATAAATGCTGTTAAAAAAAAGATTGGATTTTTTTTCAACAAAATCTGAAATGCAAAGCTAAAAATCCAATTAGAAGAAAACCCAGAAGAAAAAACAAGATCCCATTAATGGAAACCCTGAACAGATTGCACAAAAAATTATCAAAACAAAAGAAACTCCATTAGTGATTCTTCAATAAGTAAATGAATAAACGAGGCACCTTTCCACCAAGAGAGATAGTTTCCATATCAACAGAAACGGAATCGCTTGACTCTCCCATCCCTTCGGCTTTCTTTCGGTTTCCTAGAGAAAGCCCAAAACTCACTCCTTGTCCCTCTCCTTCTCCTTCTCCTTCTCTTTCTCTCCCAAAATCTGTAATTTGGTGTTGCAGAAATTTTGGTTTGAAATGGCTTATAAACCAAGCGATTCTTCCTCTTTCTCTCTGTTTATTTTATTTTGATTTTTGTTTCTCTCTCTGTAAAAAAAGATTAAAAATGTCAAACAGAGAGACACACGGGGGTTTTAACTTCCCCACCGACGCTTTCTGTGGGATAGAAGACAGCTGCCTTTGCCCAGCTTTGGGGGGACTCTTATCCTACTCACAACAGTAAACAGATTTATCAACTGAATGCGAATCAGCTTTTTAACCATGGTTAGTTGAGGACCGACACTTGCTCACCGTTTGGGTTTTATTTGTCCAGAGTTGTGAGTCTGACTCGGTGTTTGATTCGTCTGGGTTAGATATCAGAGTTTGATTTAGATAAGATTCAACATTTTTTTACGACTATGCTATTTAATGTTATTTGAGTCGGATATAATGAGTCAAATTGAAATGTGATAAGTCAGATTCAGACGCCGTAAGTCAATACAAACCACTCAGTTGAGTTCTGAAAAAATAAACATCCGGTTAGATTGGGTTAACTTAGTTCATGAATCCATTAAAACAAATTGGAGGATGAGAAAATTGTCAAAATTAAAGAAATAAGTTGAACTTCATTTATACTTCAAACACAGTCGATTGGGATACTGCTAGATCTCCGATGATAAAAAAAAATTCAGGTGCAAAATATACTTCATGCATTTAGTAAATAATTTGTTTCGAAAAGTAAAATAAGTTAATTTTTTAAGAGATCACCAAATTTAAACGGGGCGTTGAAATTGCTGAAGTTATTATGAGTAACATCTTGTTTGTTAGAATCTTACTTGGGATCTGACTCGGTCAGATATCAGATTGTTTGGTATTTCATTTTTCTAAATACCTGGTTGGGTACGATATACTTTGATTTTTTTTTTTTTTTTTGCTGCTAAGTCAATAGTTTATTAAAGCAAAAAAATAAAACGTAATTACAAGAATTACAAGGAGGGCTCAAGATCCCCCACCCCCATAAACTTAAGGGGTTAAAAGAAAAACCTCAAAGATAACTCCAAAAGCTCCAGAAAAAAGTTAACACAAAATAAATAACATTAAGAGAAAAGCCAAGGAAATTTATAACGTCTATATCCTACTCCTCTCAAACGTCCCTTATTTCTAATTCTAAAGTTTCTCCTCCTAGATCGTAAACCAGAAAGAAATTCTGCCAAAAACTTCGAGTCTCCAAGATATACTTGAGTGAGATGACTCGGATATCATTTAGTACTAATTATCTAGGCACAGTGGATTAAAAGAAATATTCTAACCATGTTTTTTTTTTAAGTAATTTTTGGGTCTGATTCAAATATAATGAGTCAAGACTCTGTAAGACGGGGTGTCTCTAATTAGTGTGTGTACATTGTGTATGCAATTAATGTTGGTCATTCTACTCGGATCAACACATCTATCAGTTGAGGACACTACGCTAAACCAAAGGCTGTTATTACAATGTCGTTTGAAATCTTTAATGTGTTGTGCAACAATATTCATCGATTTTCCAATGCAATTCACCGTTTTAACCATGGATACATGAAATCACCTTATAAAGCATCCCGTGAAATTATTTGAAAGACATATATGATTCATAAAGCCGCAGATTGATTCAGGGCCAACATGTTTATACTTTATACCCACCAAAAAACAAAAGAAAAAAACCAGTACAATGTGATGTAAATATATATTCTTAGATTTGAAAATACGATTTTGTAGTGTCATGTATAATGTTGCACAAAACTACAAAGCACCTCATCACATGACAAATTACTACACTACTACTTGATTGAAAAAAGTCAGCGACACAAACTGAGCCGAACTTTACTGTTTCGAAGACTTTCACTAGTTTGTAATGCTTCTTAATCTAACCACATGGTGTGGACTATACGGCATGGACTCTTCTTCTGACGAGTTGATCACACGGTTCAAACACTCATGATTAATGCGCAAATTTAGTCATGCACGGCGTGGAAACGGGACACAAACACACAGTTAAATCATGCGCGCTGTACGTAATGGTTCTGACTTCTTGAGACGGGTAAGACGAGATGACCGACCCGTAACCGATACCCGCACCAGATGATGTTCAGCATTTGGACCACATGTAATGTAATGTAATGTAATGTAATGGTGACTGACTGACTACAATAATATGGAATAGTAAACTTTGATGAGGATGAATGAATTTCATCTTAAAATGACATGGATAATGTGATACGAAGGACGATGACAGTCGGTTACTACTGATTTTGGACATAAAGTCTGGTAGTTGACGTAGTATGGATTATATTAATACTTTGGGTGAGATGAGCATGAACTCTAGTTTTCTTCAATGTCTTTTCGCTCGTCTGGCCAGTCATGCTGTTGTCTCTACTCCTCGATATCGTAAAAGTGGCAAGTGCTTTAGGGTTCAACTGTTGGGATATATTCTAAAAGCAAATATTACGTTTGTTCCTTTTACAAGCTTGATGATATTTGTACTGTATTTCAAATTTTTTTAATAAGTAAAAAAAAATGGTGCCGACTAGCTTCGAACTCACGTCACTTCTCTTAACAGAACTCTTATTCATTTTTACTGTTCTAAAGATAAATAAATAGATTATCTCATCATTTTACAATTTATGTGCAAAACACTCAAAAAAAA
This sequence comes from Papaver somniferum, assembly GCF_003573695.1. Classification (NCBI taxonomy): domain Eukaryota; kingdom Viridiplantae; phylum Streptophyta; class Magnoliopsida; order Ranunculales; family Papaveraceae; genus Papaver; species Papaver somniferum. The sequence continues at coordinate 145,742,030 of NC_039359.1, forward strand.
ATTTAATATTTTTATGTCGACCAAGTATATGATTTTTAATTAGCAGTGCGTATGGTATTGTTTGCCTTGCACTTCTTTACTACGATTACCATCTACATATAGTGTGTCGTCGACATTATCTTTAGACTTTGCAATTGGGTTATTATGATTACGAGTTGGATGTTCTGGGCGATAGAAGTTGCGAGTCACGTTGGATTACATACCTTTATAGGTTTATCAAATGACCCTTCGTTGTTAACCGTGTTTCTTCGTAGCTAGTAACTAGATTGCCCACTCGCTTCATAGAGCTTTGCGTAGGGGTGGAAAGACCAACTAGGGTAGCTAGACTTGAACACTAGCACTTAGGAATATAGGGTTTAGGGTTAAGGTGAGCCATCTGTTGTTCAAAAGAGATGTAGATAGAAACATGCATGAAATGATGAGGCAGTGCTATAGTGGACTTGAATGAATTAGGACCTCAACATTTGTTAATGCTCTTGGTTGGTAGACAGTCCAACTTATATATTATACTTGTAGTGATTAGCGTCATCATCTTGTGTGTTATGACCTGTTCCATTTTAAGCAAATGAAATGATTAATAAATTCTAAAATCGGCTTTGCTTGGCTCATAATCTGTCAAAACATAATAGGAATGATTGTTTAGTTTAATTGGCCGGTTAGAAGGGTGACGAGTGCATTGACGCCGGCTGGTGTCATATCCGTTGTTGTTAAGAATGCAACGCACACAAGTTTAATCAGATTAAAGAAAACCAAGAGGAAGGATCCGTTGACACCCTTTCGTTCGACAACATTTAACGATGATCTGTGAGCGTTGGATTCGAACTATTTTTCTTTCTTTTTTATGAACAATTTCCACGCTCCAATATATGGTATTGAATATTGAACAAATCTTGAATAATTAGGTGCCTTTTGCCTATATCTTTCGATGGAAGCATAATTTCACGATCTATCAAAATTAATATTATAACTCTTTTCTTAGTGCAATATAAGCAATTATATATTTAACTAGGTATCACCCCGGCTTACGGCCGGGCTCAACCTTTTTTCGATTTTTTTTTGTTATTGTTTGGGGGACTCTAGTGTTTTCTGGTCGTGTCAAATTAGTCGGGGCCTACAGCCCCGGCCGTGGTTCCCTACGGAAATTCTAGTATTTTGTCGGTCTTGTCAAATTAGCCGGGGTCTACAGTCCCGGCCGTGGTCCCATACGCAAATTCCAGTATTTTGTTGGTCGTGCCAAATTAGCCGGGACCTATGGCTCCGACGGTAGCCCCCTAGGCAAATTCCTTTATTTTGTTGGTCTGGGCAAATTAGTCGGAGCCTACAGCCCCGGCCGTATTCCCTACACAAATCTGGTATTTTGTTGGTCGGGCCAAATTAGTCCGGGGCTTGCATCCCGTCCATAGTCCCCTACGCAAGTTCCGGCATATATATATATATGCTTAATAATCTCATATTTGGTATTTGGTAGTATTAGAAGTGGCAGTCAGTTTTTATCATGGTAGATCCTCTTTTTCAATAACACAATGAGGCACATGGAGTATGTTTAACGCCAATAAGGGATTAATTTAAAGGAGGTGATAAATAAATAATAGCTTACATTGATGCTCATCGGATAATAATGGTGGGGGCTTTTTCTTACTTGTTCTGGCCAGGATCAAAATTTTCAATTACACAAACTCTTCGTAAACTCCTACCCTGTACAGATCATATCCTCGTTTATTTATAGACGATTTTCCCATCTAATCTCAATCTTTTGGAAAGTTAATAGAAATTGTATAAGATGATAGCAACCTATGGTGCAGAGATATAGAGAAAACCATTAGTGGGACCGCATGTGGTAAAAAAAACACATTCTCTTTACTACGTCAACGGTCTTACTTTCCGGAATGAGTAGCTTGATTTTTCTTGCTTGTTTTATTACAGTGACCGGCTTAGATTAGGAAATTAGGTTAACCATGTTTAGGATTAGTAGCTAGGTCATGTTTAGTTTCTGTCCGGCTCATTAGCGGATGGTTATTATTGGTTAGCAGAAGGCGAGGAAGAAGACTTTAGTTGAAAAGAAACAATTCTTCTTCTGAGATGCAGAAACAAATAATTGGAGATGATGACGAATTTAATGGGGTGATGTATATTAATATCATGAGCTGGTACCGATTAAGGAAACCAAAACAGCAACAGTTCGAAATCGGGAAACTCAAGGGATGTGAGTTTGTTTTACATATAATCGAAACATGGCCATATGAGGAAACTCAACGGATCGGACGTTTATATAGAACATATAACGAACCGATCCGTGTCGTGGGATGACGAAATCGATGGTTGGATTTGTAAGACTACACACACCACTTCTTTTTATAATAGAGATTACCTTTTTGCTAATATTTTCTAAAACGATAAAACGATGTGTTTCTCATGTAGTGCAAAAAATCCAAAGAAATTCCTTCATTCTTATTTTGTGAAATGTAATGCAAAGAGAAGATAGGTGAAATGGACACAAATTACTAAATTTGGTTGTAATGGACGAGTAAAAACTAAGGTTGATTCAAATGGACATGGAAAAATCTAGACAATTATATCCTCATTTTTATTGTTATTTTTCTTTTTATCATTTTCTCTCTCCTATATTAAAAACAAATCACAAAAAAAAATTGATAACTTGCAAATTATATATCCAATTTTAATAAAACTTATATTTTTGGAAATTATATGATCTACAAAATTATATACATTGTTGATAGTAAATTCGAAAATAGCTTGGATGAAACTGGTTGCAGCCTTAAAAAACTAAAATTGAAAAAATAATCAAAAAAAATAGCCATGATGAAACTGGATACATCTTGACTAAGAATAAGAAGAAAACATAGTTACGATGAAACTGGTTGCATCCTGGCAAAAAACTAAAGTAGATAAATATTATTCAAAAGATAGCCATGATGAAACAAGATGCAACTTGACTTAAACTTAAGAGAAATAATAATTTAAAAAATAGGTAGGATGAAACCGGTTGCATCCTGACTTAAAATAGGACATGAAAAATTTATATCACCACTCGTTCTATATATATATAAGGTCTAGCACCACCACCGTCACAACCAACACTTTTCAACCGCAACAAATGCTGTAGTACTACCACCACCACCTCCAGTAGTAAAAAAATATAATAAACACAATCATCACTTTATACATAGAAATAAATAAAAATCTAACATGCAAGATGAAAGTGCGACACATTCTGAGAAAAACATGTTTATTTATCAATATGTGCCGGATGTACAACATCAAGAGGAAGAATGCGTTGAGGAAGCATGCCTAGCAACACAGTAGTGGTGTTAAGGAATTTGCACGTCTCAACACCAAGAGGAAAATGTGTTGAGGAAGCTTGCCTAGCAACACAGTAATGGTGTTAAAGAATTTGCACGTCTCAACACTGATTGGGTATTTTTACGATATTGCTTATAATCTATATTCAATCTAAGAGATTCAGGGCATCCGGGTTCGTTTGGATCTACAAGATTTTGGGCAAATAACTCCTTTCTTACAGGAGTATCTCTTATTGAAGAAGAAGAAGAAGAAAATCTGATTAAATGGTCGGAATCGATTCCGGATTATACCATCATCCTTCCCTACTACATTTACAAAAATTGGGTATCTTTACGGTGTATGGCTCTTTCTCTTCGCGATGTATTTGTAATTCTTCATGTGTATTAGGGGTTTTATTATCTTGTACCTTGATGTTTTTATTATTATTGTAAGCGATCATGTAATCACGTTTTGATTTGAATGAATTGAAATTTGTTGATCGACCAAAAAAAAATATTTATTTTGTAGAATGTGCAAAATGAAACCGGTTTCATTCAAGTGTAAACTATCTAAATTTGATTTAATCTACAATTAGGATTATTTTGCGCATCACTAATTATTCTAATATAATCAAATGTAGCATGTGTAAAAAGATAAGTACAAACAAAAGACGATAAACACCAAAACCATGTGGATTAGTCTCCAAATGACACAAATTTTATTTCTTAAGCCCAAAATTCATCAAGTAATTTTATGCATCTTAAAGAACCACGCTCAAGGGTAAATTTTCTTGCAATTCGAGTACTAAGTACTAACTCAGTAATAGCCAATAAATACAACTCCATTTTATGCTCTGTCGGTTTCGAAATCTTCTCAAACTGACCGGACAATCCCCTGTTGTCGTAAATGTTAGTGCTTAGGTGGCTGCCCATCATCAGGTAAAAATTTCATTTCCATCACAAATGCGTCATGGCATATCATAATCTTATTTATGTACAAATTCACAAATATAAATGGACGTATCACAATCTCAGGATGTTAGCACCCTATATATATATTATAAAAGGAAGTGATGTGTGTAATCTTACAAATCCGACCATCGATTTCGTCATCCAACGGTTCGGATCGATTCGTTATATGTTCTATATAGACGTCCGTCCGATTCCGTTTTTAACATATAATTTTGGACGGCGCGGATTATGCCCGGCCCAACCAAAATTTCCTAATTTTACTTTGACCAATTTTTAGGTTTCATGAACCGCACCATAACCTTACCGTGACCAATTAAATTCGTGGTCTACTCGATTTGATTAGCCAGGACGCATGCATACACATTTGAGAACCCATTACTAAATTTTGTAATGGGCTAGACAGCTATTACTAAATATCTATGTACATGGGCTCCAAAGCTCTCCCAAATTTTATATGGACGCATGCATAGGGGTGAGCATTTGATCCATAATCCATGGATTTAACCGGGACCAACCGTTCATTTGCGGATGGGTGTCCGGACCGTTCGTTAATGGGTTGGATGCGAATGGAATTTTTGAAATCCAACGGATAAAGGATCGGGCCCGGATGCAACCTTGAAAATCCGTTGGACATCCATATCCATTAAATTAAGGACATTTATATAGTTCTAGAAAATGTTATGGATCATTTAGGAATTTTTAAGATGTTTGCTTGGGGTGACGTACATCACATTTTTATATTTTCATAGATATATAAGATATATAGGTTTTATAAGGAGTCATTTGTGTTAGCTTTATTTTCTTTACTATAAATTTTAATTAAAACAAATCCATTGGATTATCCGCATCCAATCCGTCCATCCGTACATCCATTGGATATGGATTGGATGCGGATGCCAAATTTGAAATCCGTAGTGCAATGGATTGGATGCGGATGGGGTGAAAATCGGTCCATACCGTCCCATGCTCACCCCGGCATGCATACGGAGTTGCTAGACCTGCTTGCTAAAAAAACATCTACTTATCAAGTCAATAACTTCATTCCTCGTGTCGGTATTGGTGCATGCGGAGGACGACACGTTAATCATATTTAATATTAGTAAAGGAGATTCAATAAGCTAAGGTTCACAACAAACTTAGAGTATTACTACCCCATTACGGCAGTATACTGTGCTAAATTTAATTAGCTGATTTACCTCAGTTATATTTTTCGTATAAGATATGTACTAGAATTCTATTTAAGTAATGATTTCTAAATTAACTACGTTTAGAATATAGGAAACACGAAAAGAAAAAGAAAAGGAAAAAAAATATAAATTTTAGGAAGTTAGGAATATAGGAAATCAGTAAATCAAATTTTAACTAGGGTTTACATTTGACTCTTGATTTTCTAATCCACGGCCCCGGCTGCTATGGTCTGACTGACTAAACACGACCCGATCATTACATGTTGACTAAATTTTAATGCGGGGATTATATTTGACTCTAGATTTTCTAATCCACGGGCGGGGTCGTAGGCCCCGACTGTTATGGCCCGACTGATCAAACACGAAACGATCATTACATGCTGACTAAAATTTTATGTGAGGATATTGACCGGCCGGCCGAACAGTAAACAAAACTCGAAAAAGCTTGATCCCGGCCGTAGGCAGGAATGATACCTAGTATATATATATAGATATAATTGGGTTTGTGTACGCAGAGCATGAAGAGGAACAAAAATAATCTGTTTATAATTAGTATAAGGGTGTTTTAGACAAAAATATTTAGTTTGTTTACATTTTTCTAGGGCCTAGGCAGAATAAATAATAGAAAAATATCTTTTAAAATTACGGGTATTTAAATAGTATCAAGTGTTACTCGTCTTCTACGCCCAGAATATTTTCTTTTAGGGTTATTCAGCTAAGTTTGTGTAATGCAAATCGACAAAGAGGAGGAGGAGGTAACGCAAATTAGCAAAATCTCGAAAGACTCATCGTATGGGCACGACCACGACCACAATTAAAATGCCAAGAAATATATAATCTGCACTGCATTTTGTCCAGTGAAATTCCGTGAGTCACATTTTTTTTTTCTGTGTCTATCTCTGACCAAGAAAGTTCTTAATTAAGAAGGACATATTTATTTTTTTCCTGTCAGAAGTTGGTAGAGAGACCACGGAGAATTCTTCTGCCGTGTATGATTTGCTCGCTTAACCAAGAAAAAAAAACAACTAAGAGAATGATAAAAGACCACGTTTCTTTGGAAATTTATATTGGATGGAATCTCGTAATAACTACAAATGGAAAAGACCACAATTTTTTTTTTCCTTTTTCGGCTTTGATGTAATTTTTAAGTTTATTCTGCGATCATAAACAATTTCTCATGATTGTTATCTTTACCTAACGTAACCCTTAGATGCTACTCAAGTTTGAGTTGCTAACGTATTGACACACAGCAAGAAGGTTGTTGTTAGCACGATAGCATCTCTCGAAGTTAAGTGCCTGCGTTTGATGCTTCTCAAATCTCATGCAATATCACAAGTCCGCAACGGACTGACATGCTCTAATTGTTCAATGTTAAAAGGTTGGTTTTGGTACTCGTTCAGCTTGTATATATATGCAAATCCATGAATTCCAAATGTGATGTGCTCGACAATAATGCACCCCCTTCAAAACAAGACGGTAATGCTGTAGTAAAACTGCTCTAAAAGTATGGGCAACAAAATAATGATTTAAACCTCATTTATGCACAAAGATAATAGATCAGGGGTAAAAAAATAAGCAATTAATATATCCAACTATTTACAAATAATTTGAGCTCTAGGAGAACTAGACCAACTACAAAAAGCACAGGCCAAAATATATTGAGAAAAGAAATTATTTACAAAGCTCCGGAGGAAGTTATGAATTTTCGGCCTATTAATCTTATTGGAAGTGTGTACAAAACCATCCCAAAGATCTTAGCGGAACGCTTAAGGGTATATTTTTCTACCCTAATCTCACCTCCTAGTATAGTTTTAATAAAGGAAGACAAATTCTTGATGGAATGTTGATCGAGAATGAGGATTCTAGACTTCGCTAAAAGTTATCGGGATTGGTTTGTAAGATTAATTTTGAAAACGGCTTTTAATAATATGAATTGGAATTTTCTAAATGAATTCTTATTCGAGATGGGTTTTGGTGGTATATGGAGAGCTTAGATTAGAAATTGTCTAACTTTCTCAAAGTTTCGGTTATTGTTAATGGATCGTCTCATGGTTACTTTGGTGCTGAAAAGGGAATTCGTCAAGGTGACCCACTTTATCCATTTCTTTTTACTATAGTTGGTGAAGTCTTAAGTAGTATGTTGAGCAAAGCTCAAGAACTTGATCAAATCTCGGGTGTCTCGGAAAAAGAGTGGGAACAAAAGTAAATCACTTGCAATTTGCCGACGACACTATCATTTTATTGATGCTAAAAGAGAACAAGTTGATGCATTAACTTACATCTCTATTTCGAGTAAACTTCGAATTTGAGATAAATTTTTTGAAGACTAGTTTATTTGGGGTTGCGTTTGAGGAGAGAATTGAAGACTATGCTAACATCTTAGGATGCAAGAATGCCACATTTCCTAGTGTCTATCTCGGTCTTCCTTGAACGACAAGGTGGGATAAGTGTAAAATGGGAAAGAATTCTTGAAAATTGTAAAAAAAAAAGGGTTGCTTATGGGAACGGGAAAACACTTTCTAGAGGAGGTAAGTTAATTCTCATCAAAAGTTTTTGGTTAGTCTACCAATTTATTATTTCTCCATTTTTACCCCTTGCTCCGTAACTAAGAAAATTGATAAAGTTGTTAGAGATTTTATATGGGATGATGATTTTTTATGAGAGATTTTTTATGGGATGATGATTCTAACAAGAAAAGAACTCATAATGTTAAATGGACGATGGTTTCAAAACCAAAAGAGAAAAGTGTTCTGGGTATTAGAAGAACGAAGCAAGTGAATTCGGCTTTGTTAAAGAAATGGTGGTGGCATTTTAGCATAGAGAGAAATGCATTTTGGAGAAAGATTACGGTCGAAAAATTTGGTGAAACATCTACTGGTTGGGAAACTCTCCAACCCAAAGGATCAAAAGGTGGTAGCTTGTAGTTTAATATTTACAAAGAGTTAGAAGATTTCAATAAAAATATAAGATTCAAAATTTGTGGGGGAAACGAAACTAGATTTTGGGAACATGTTTGTCTTTGTGATGGAAAATTGTGTGATATGTTTCTTTTAGCATTTAGAGGTTCAAGGACGAAAGAGTTTGTGGTAGCTAATATGTATGAATTTAGGGAAGGTGGTCTAAGATGAAAATTTATGAGTCGACAAAGATATTCACAAAATATCTCAAGTGAAGTTTTAGCTATATCAAACCTTCTTTCTTAAATATCTATTCAAGAAGGTGTTATGGATACCCGAATATGGGTTGGAAGTGATCATGGTCAATATACGGTTAAGGGTGGAATTAGAGATGAAAAGGATCAAGGTGATCCGAATTTTCCAACCAATATTGTTTGGAGCCGTGAATAGCCTCATAAAATCAATTTATTCTTTGGCTTCTTTCTCATGATCGGATAATGACTGCGAATAAACTTTTAAGAAGAGGTGTGGATGTCTCTAGTGAATGTTGTGAAGAAGATAATGAAACGAGCTCACACTTGTTCTATGATTGTTGGAGAATCCAGAGATTATGGGATTACTTTGTTGAGGGTGCCACTTTCGTTGGACATATTATCCTAGTGGCTCTACATCTATAAAGGCTTTGAAGCTTAATCTGGGAGATGGAAGACTTAGTCAAATATGGGATAACATCCCGGTTGTTATATGGTGATGCATATGGAAAGAGCGAAATGCAAGAATATTTGATAACAAAAATAAAACTTTGGTGAGCCTCATTAGAGATATCAAATTACAAGCATTCTTTTAGGAGGAATTGAACACTAAGATTTTCGAGCTTATGGGAAATATGGTGAATCACTTTCGGCTCCCTTTATCCTTTTCTTCGGTTGTAATCATTGGGTTGAGGTACCCCTCTTAAGTGCCTCTTTTTCATTGAATTTTCTACTTGACCGATCAAAAAAAATTTGTTTATAAATGTATATATGGTTAATTTGAACTCCATGAAAACTAGACCAGCTACAAAAAGCACAAGTAAAAAAATAGCAACACCGTTGCTCTGATCAAGATGGTTTTCATTTAAAAAAGGATCCCAATTATATATACGTAAATAAATAAAAATTGGTGTATCAGCATGATATTCCTTACACTAGGTAAAGATTAGAGCCTTGATTTTACAGCTCAAAGTTAGTAGTCCATACACCAGGTAAATATTAGAGCCTTAATTTTACAACTCAAAGTGAACGCCGAAGTCGGCTTATTGGAAAACATAGAATTTCTCTTTTCCTTCCAAATCCTTCATAAAGTTGCTAGTAATATGAATATCTAAATCACACCCTCAAACCTATAAAATTTAACCTGATGGCAACCAAAATTCAATAGTGAAATTGACAATGGTAAAGTCCATGACCAAATTTTCTACTTGCGGAATCATTTCCTCCCATACTTGAACCGAGTAGGGGAACCGAAATGAGATATGTCTGCGATGTACAAGTACTAAAACTCACGAAGTGCATAAAATTGAATACTCTACTAACCAAGTTGTCATGGATGCCTAATTTTAAGAACATCGCCTGCCACATCGTGAAACTGATTTTCACGAACCAAACTAAATCTTCTGAGAAAGGTTTGAGCGAGAGCATACTTGTCGGAACCCAAAATATGGTGAACAATGTCTGAGCAGGGTGAAGACAGATAAAACTCCGGTGGAGGATCGTAGAGAAATTGACATGCAAATTATTCGTCGGACTTGGTAATATGGGAGAAAGACTAATCGAACCATTCAGAAGCTTGTTTCCTCCAAACTTTCCTTAGGATATAGTCCAAGCCTGAAGGAGAGTTATATCAGGTAGAGTCAATGATTAAAGACATCGGGGATGCAACGCCCTCGACCTATTCCCAAACATTAGATAGGTAGGACGGCGCGACTGTTCTATTGAGCTGTGCCAGGAATCGAGAGTTCCAAGTGGGTCATTTTTGGTTAGAATAACTGGATATGTATGATAATAGAAAGCCGGGTTACGGTGACCAACTGCACGCTAACCTAGAACCCGAAGGGGGTTGGTCGAGTAAGACATCACGACAGTGGTCACATAATTCGAAATTTACTAAGGAGTGTGTAAAAACTTACCTGTCGAATCAAATACCCTCGACAATGGACAGAGCTGAAGCATGCAACCTAAAACCAGTCGTCGGGGCAATCATTAGGCTCCGACGAGTAGGCAAGCACGACGATGGCTGCGAAAAAATTTCACGTGTATGACACTTGCACAAGCGCTAGTTGGTCCTAAGAGAGGTGAGATCCCATTACCAGAACGTACAACAACACACAAACTTCGAAATAAAATCTGGTTAAAATTCCTGAAACGGGACGTGGTGACTGAAGGAAATGTTAAATATTCTGAAGACGTTGTCTGAGCTACAAAAAGAGTTATGTTTTCTGTTTAACGTCCTGTCCACCTTAGAAACGGCCCAGTCGTAGGTAGGGTCCAAAGTTATGAAGAGTACCACACATCACGTGGTGTCCGGTACACCCTCGAAGACCCTTACGAAACTAAAGGACCGAGTGTCATCCACGCCCGACTGTACTCATAATCTCATTAGGTCCCCGAGGTGAATTTGTAGCCATTCACTGATAGAATAATTCAGGCAAAGAAGTTCGGCAAAATGAATCTGTAACCTGGGGAAAGGATTAGCTCTTGGAGATGCATACGAGGTCCTAGTCTCAAACCTGTCGGCTATCGGTAAACTTCTCGACCTTCTCACGCGAAGAGTGCGGGTCGTCGCCTACCGAACGGAGGAAGGATTGGGAACAACTCCTCGCAGAGCCTTCCGAGTGCGTCGAACATCCGCTTCAGAATTGGTACGAACATAAGTGATATCAACGTTTTAATTTTTGAAAGAAAAACTATTAACAGGGTCCCTGCGGATGCTAAAGCAATGTGATTTTTCTGAAAGCTAGATAAAAAGATTAAAGATCTGTAGTCTCATTTTACTGATCACATCTTTCACAGAATCAATCCCCTTTGACTATACAACAATATGTGAAGCTCAGCATTTCCAAAAGTATGGGAGAACGCGTTTTTGGTGATATTATTATCAGTATTTGATACTGGGTCATTCATAGCATTACTATACCTTTCCTATTCATCACAAATCGGTTATTCTTCGACGTGGGTAAATATAACAGGAAATTATGACTTTTTTAAGGTAGCCAAGTGCATCATTATCCAATTACTGACGCGCGTGAATGGATTAAAGAAATTCTCATTTTTTTTGTTCACTATCTAGCGAAACCACAATGGAAATGGAAATGAGCTAGGAAAAATCATCACAGACAGAAGTCTTTGTTGAGCTTGACTCTAGTCCGATTTTGTAACAGTTGTTGTTATTAATCTTTAGACCTGATAGAACTTTGAAACATCTCAAAGTACTAAAAAGGTAAGTACATTGCTGTTAGTAAGCATCCATGAACACATTCGTATCATCGTCATATTGCAAATGGGAGATGGAGTTGGTTGGTGAACAAAAAAAAACCTCGAATTTAGCCTTTAGGGCTCAAATTGTTTCAGTAATCTTCTCAAACCCTCTATCGCAATGTTAAAAAGAAACATAGAGAGTGGATCGCCTCCCCGCACTCCTCTAATACTCTTAATTTTCCCATATTTTGAACCATTAATCATTTAACATAACAACAATACATCTTTCTTATCTCTTATCGTAAGATCCATTAACTCGTTAAAAATAAGAGACTCGTCGGTAATCTATCTATCTTTAACAAAGACCGCTTGATTTTGTGATATAAGTCTTTCCAAAACCAGCTTCAATTTATTAGTCTGAACGTTTGAGATGATCTTATAAATACTTTAGAGCAAAGTATCGCCCTAAAATCCTTAACAGATTACGTCTGCGTTTCCACTGGAATATGACTAAAATACGCGAAGTAAACAAACTCAATCAAAATATCATATTCTCACCAAGAATAATATATTGCTAGGCTAAGCGTTATGATCGTGACTAAATCACTTGAATCAACGACTCACTCGAACGTGATGTTGAATCAAGTATTGGGCTGACATAAATTTTATAATGATTGTGCGCTTCAAAAGTGAGCTATCAAATTTAATTTTATGAGTTAAAATCTAACGGCTCATTTATCAGCGCTCAATTATTGGGCACATCAAACCCAAACCGCGAGGTTTGTTTTGTGAATTAAAATCTACCGGCTCATCGATTTGCATCCAACCACTGGACGCATCAATTTCAATTATTTGCACCTAACCATTGATTCTAGTGTATGTGGCGTCGACTTGAATCTTGAATTTATTGGAACACTATAGGGATCCGTCTTACCGAAGGTTACCAAATCTTCCGAGGAATTCAGTAGATTCAATGGTGTAAACTCTTTTATTTTATAAGAATTTAGTAACTCTTGCAAGTAACAGTCGTGGAAAAATACATGGGATAAAAGAATATAGGAAAAGGTAGGCAAGCGGTCACTCTTTGGCTATTGCAAAAGGCGTGTATGAATCTCTCATACTAAAACCATATGGTGCAATGCACTCATTTTGGCTGTCGTTTTCATTTCCTCTTTTGTTTTGCCGTCCCTTTTCCTCCTACATTTTTTCCGGTCAACTATGCGTAATTAACTATATTTTAGATCTCGAATCTCGAATGTAGGGGTGAGACTAATAATTCATTTTTTATTATTCTCCTTGATTTTCCACGCATTAAACAAGTCTTAGATACGCATTAATACAGTGCATAAATCTAATCAGAATTTAATTCCTCTGCAGATCTTATATTCCATTTATGTTGCTTCAAGTCAACTTTGCGAGTAAATTTGTTTATATTTTCTGTTTAAGGCGTGTAATTTACCCCAACTGAAAAGGCTATATGGACAAAACATTTGGTATACTTTGAGCTAGGTTCTGCTCTCCTGTATATGTCACTGTGTTAATACGTTCGCTTTTATTTTTTTATCGGTAAAATATTTTATGCTGACGAATTTCGATCTCAGAACCTTATCATCATGTAAGTTTATTTTTCATTTATTTTTTGAGATAAACACAAATTCACCACTAACTACACTCGTTAGCACTGAAAAACCAAATTACCACCATGACTTGAACCTGCGCACACGCTATGTTTCCCAGGATTCAAACCAAAATATAGTGGTCAACTACGGACAGATGTGGTCACACGACCATATAATTAACTGCTGCACACTAGGAACTAGGAGATTCTTGAAGTTTAACTAAGGCGATGAGAGTTAGCTACAATCCAATAATATATATATATATATAGATATATTCATTTAACAATATTTAGCAATCAGAATTTAATGTCAATAAATTGCATGAGAGTGTAGCTTAGGTTACGCCAGATTATATGCCAAAAGCAACAGGATTGGAAGAAGGAAAAATGACAACTCTTAATACTACTTTCCAGTTTCCATGAGACTTCCAAAAGACTTTACATACAGCTTCGAGATTTCCCATTTTTACATACAATTCGAGATTATTGGAAACATACAGAATAATTTTGGGTCCTAGTTCCAAATATAAATTGGGTTCAAAGCCATAATTTTAGCCACATATATAATATATATATGATGAGGTATTCACTTTGATTTCTTAAATCTCGGGTTTTGTTTGATCTACGCATTGCTAATACAGTGCATAACCCGGAAATTTATCAGAAAAAAAATGATCATTAAAAACATTGGGGGCTATAATTGATAGCAAGAAATAGCTACAAAACACAGGAGAAAGTGATTTCTTCAAGATTAGCATAATTTTGGATCTCTAAACCAACATTAAATCTAATGTTCATATGGGTGTGCACGTTTGTGAATATTATAGTATAGAGTCGTGTACTTATGAAATCAAGGTTTACATTATTGATCATCACAAGTGCCTTTCTTGATCAGAGATGTGTATTTAAGGTTTCCAGCTCCAATTTGCACTTAGAAAAAAAAAAAAGTCTCGATTCTACCAAGAAGATGGTACTCTGATTATGCAAGATTGGACTCAACTAATTATGACGCACCGATACATCCATGGATCGGATCTGTTGGCTCCTCCTTACATTGCCAGCCAGCTTGAGCTGACACCCCCATGTCAGCGTATTTAGGCAAGCTATCGGGAGTTAATGCCGCTGCCAGTGCATGTGCTCGCATGTCTTTCTTCTCCGATTGACTAGTGGTACACAACCGACATGCATGAGATCGATTGACATATATATTCTTCTCATTAGGACGATTGACATATATGTGTCCCATTGTGGCCCGGTAAGATTTAAAAGGCAACTATAAAACTCTTACAACCTGCACAAAAGGTGTCGGTGAGATGTTGATGGAGGCAGACGGCAGTATGAGAATCTCACTACACATAAAGAGGAAAGCATATAATTGTGAAATTTTGAGCTTGTTTTTCTAGTTCGACTGATAATGACTATCGATGAACTGATCAACTAACTAAGTTTACACTGAACTACTACGAGTTAATAAGTTAGGGATGGTGATTACATAGAGCTATATAAAATTTTCTGCACCAAACTTGTTCTTTTTTTTTCCATGAATAAAGAGGAAGAACGCCACCTATTCACTACACAGACAGATATCTAAATTTTCTAATATATCATGCTTCAAAGAAAAAAAAAGAAGAAAAAGACATCTAACCATGATAATTTATAGAGCAGACTTACATTTGCACTGAAGAGCATGGAATTAGACAAATTTAGTAAAAGGGCAAAAGGCCTAGAGTTTTTTTCCTTCTAATGGTTTTTAATGTCATAAAGGTTACAATGAACCGACGTATTTATGCCCGTTGATGTCAACTCTGCCTTTAAAAATAAATGCAGAAATTTTAAAGTTTATAATAATGTGGTTTTTATTTCCAAAATAAATACTGATAGCATATCTATAATCTATATGATCTTGCTTCTTTCAAAAAAAAAAATCTATATGATCTTGCTTTACTATGCGTTCTGAATCACTTTGGAAGATAATGTCAGGCCCACTTGTTGATATCATAAACCTAAAGGGTTTCATAGCCATGAAATGTTAATTGGGCTTCTATTATAATCATAAGGGGAGTCGTGGAGAGGTTGGTCCAAAAAGGGAGAGCCACAAATAGGCAATGATGACTTACCTAGAGGTCAAAGAGGAGGGCCAGTAGGAAAATACCAAGGAGTCGAGATCGGTTTGAAAAAAAGGAAATGACTTGCTTGCAGATATACTGTACTTTAAACTGCGATACTAGCTGGTTCATTTTAGAAAGTGAAGTGTTTGAATAGTATATCATCTGAGTTCATTCTACAGAATGAACTCTTAGGGTTAAGTAACACACGAATTAATTCTATAAAACAAATTATTGTACGATTTCATTGTACAAAATGAACTGGTATAATGAACTACATTACGACACCTTTACTATCCAAAAGTTCCAAACTTAAGTGCAAATGTGTCCGTTTAAAATGAATTTGCTAATTACTTTGTTTAAATATCATTTTTTTAAATTTATGCAATTATTTCATAATAACCGGATAACTACCCGGACCTGGCATATAGCCGTTGTTTTTATTGGATCCGATTCTGGTTCCAAAGAATGGACCCCGGATACGAAACCAACTAAAATAAACATGATTCGGTTCCAGGTCCAACGGTACCCGGGAGACCCAGACCCATTGATGGCCGTAACTTTAGTGGTGGTGCTGCTGATGAAGGAGGAGGTCTGAGTGTAATCCCAATTGATGTTGTAAGTACAAAGAAAAAGCTAAAGTTGATGAATTTGTAGAGAGAATGACTAAACTGTGATTCTGGCCTGAAATCAGGTTGGTAGAGGATTTGTAACTGCATCTGAGTTTTGTCCTGTGCAACATGTCTTCTGATGCGCCATTATGGCGTGTTAGATGTACTAGCCTAAGCAGCAGAACATGTCTTAGAGTTGTTCTTTCAGTCAGATGTCTAAATGATTTAGAACTTGTTTGTTTGCAGCTGACTCGGCGTCTGAATCTGAGTCAACCCCTGACTCGGACCGGGTCAGCAGTCAGACCGTTTGTTTTTCCATTTTGAGTCAGATCTGACTCGACCTCTGACTCAGACATAACCCCTGACTCGGACTCATTTGAGTCAGGTAACAAAATACCCCTGACTCATGGGACCAAACCACTGACTCACTTATTTCTGAGTCAGATGAGTCAGATCTGACTCAAAACAAACATATCGACTCAGATCCAGATGATCAGGTGATTTCACTCAGATCCAGATGATTCAGATCCAGACGACTCAGATGAGTCAGGAGTAAACAAACATGGTGTTAGTGTATCTGACTGAGTCAAATCTGTCGACTCGCCGATTTAACTCGTTTGATCAGACTAGTTTACCTGACCAGTTGGACCGGTGGCTTTTATTGAACTTTGGATGTTGACTTGACTTTGACCATTGACTTGACGTTTACCATTAATTGACCAATTAACCGCTAATTTGACCGTTAGCTGTCTCATGACTTGTAGACTTTTCTGGAGAATTTCCGGCCAGTGTTGCTACCCTTCCGATTACGAATTTGGATATAGAACTAATAATGGAAACTTAATAATGAAAGAGATAGGGGAGTTTTAAAACGACGATTGAGATAGATCAAAGGATATCTAAACAATGGTGAGATACACATCTAGTTGGCCAGGGGTTGGGCTTCCAATCTATAGATTGCGAGTTCAATTCGCACTGCTCATCGATCAAAATAAAATAAAATAAAATAAAATAAAATAAATCCAGTATCTCAACTATGGGTTAGGGAGCAATGTTGTTAGAAAATATTACTAGATGGACAATGTTGGGTGGTGCTGCATGGTCGTTCTTAGTTGGTGGAGCGATTTGTCTGGTTAATTCCGTTAACGAACGAGACCTCAGCCTGCTAACTAGCTATGCGGAGGATTCCCTCCGCGACCAGCTTCTTAGAGGGACTATGGCCGTTTAGGCCACGGAAGTTTGAGGCAATAAAAGGTATGTGATGCCCTTAGATGTTCTGGGCCGCACGCGCGCTACACTGATGTATTCAACGAGTATATAGCCTTGGCCGATAGACCCGGGTAATCTTCGAAAATTTCGTCGTGATGGGGATAGATCATTGCAATGACCTAGGCCGGAGTGACCAGACTACCGATCCCTTCAACAATGTTGAGCGTTAAAGCCGTTGTTAGTAGTATCTGGCGATATGCCCTTTTGGGTGGTAAGCCGTATCCATGGATTCTTGTTCATGTGTACGAGCCATTCGCCAGGGTTAACTCTTTCAATGACTATACTCTCAACATGCGAACTTGTTACACCATCGGCTAAGCAGGGACTACGCGTATGCTACTTTAACGATCGTGAATACGTAAACCCAACTAGAGTAGTATGCCCACTCTCTGCTCCGTAACCATTACGGCACAAAATGTGTCAAAGCTTTTGCCTTCGGGTTGTGCAAGACGTGGACAGGCCGGCGTAAAAATTGTCTTTTTTTCGGGAATTAACTTTGTCTCTTACCCTACCTAGTACTTGCTACTGGAAAAGGGTTATGGTCTTTGTTCTTTGGACAATGTTGAGTATTACAGACAAAGCCATCAACATCTTGGTGACATTTTCGATGTTAAGTTCAAGTGAAACTTGGATATGCTTTTATTCTATTGGATATCCATTGGGATCCTCGACTTTAGCTCCTGTTATCTTTCGCTGGTGACAACCACGAACCCTGAACGAGTCATACCATGTTGTACTATCAAAGAAATATTTTAAGTGTTTATAAGATGGGGTGTGGGTAGCCTATTTAAACCTCTAAAATGCACGACAAGAAACTTTATCCCAGCATTCAAAGGAAAAAAAATAGGGTTCCTAAAATTTATCAAAAGAAAGAATATGAGTCGACATTCATCTGAGAATTACGACCCATGTTATCCTGACCAACCTGTTGTAGACCTCTATCTTCCTATATGGGCAAATCAACCATCCTTCAAGTCTAAAGCAGCTTTTGTATGGGTTGAAGATAAAGATGATGCAACTGGCGTGTCAACTAGGTCTACGCTCACTTACTCTCAACTCAATTCCTCTGCCCAATCAATAGCTTCGCGTCTTCTCATTTCTTTACAGAGAGGAGACACTGTTCTCATACTGTGTCCACCTGGTCTTCAACTGGTTCAAATTATATTTGGATGCCAGAGAGCCGGTCTTTTAAGTGTGCCCATTTTCCCACCAGATCTTTCTCTCCCTACGAAACACCATCATCTTATAAGAGTTTTCTCACAGACTAAACCCAAAGCAGTCATTTCTCATCAAGATTATATTAGTGGTATTCTGCGTTATTTCTCATCTTCTTCCAAAGGTAAACAACTCTCAGAACTAATGCAGAATCTGAAATGGGTATCTGTGGATGACTTGAAGGAAGACGTCGATGATGATCAGTCGTTCAAACTAAATCGTTCTTCTTCTCATGCATCATATGATGGATGTAAAGCTGAGGATGTATATTTGATTCAGTACACATCTGGTGCAACTGGAATACCAAAGCCTGTTCTCGTAACTGCGGGATCAGCTGCTCATAATGTTAGAGCAGCAAGGAAAGCTTATGATCTTGATCCGAGTAGCGTTATTATCTCATGGCTTCCTCAATATCATGATTGTGGACTCATGTTTCTCTTATTAACAGTTGTGTCTGGAACAACTTGTATACTCAGCTCACCGGGGTTGTTTGTGAAGAGACCACGTTTCTGGCTAGAACTGATTACCGAGTTTAAAGGGAATTGTACTCCTGTTCCTTCCTTTGCTTTACCGCTTGTTGTTCGGCGTGGCAGGATTGATCAAGGTGCAATACCTTTAAATTTATCGAGTTTACGAAACTTAATTCTCATCAATGAACCAATTAGGGAAGAAGCTGTCAATGAATTTATCGATGCATTTAAGGTTGTGGGGTTGAATTCAGCTTGTATCTCTCCTTCCTACGGGTTGGCCGAGAATTGCACCTTTGTCTCAACTTCATGGAGAAAGACATCATCATCAACTAATTCCGGTAACATGCCGCCTTATAAGAAGCTCCTACCTAGTGCGAGACTCTCTTGGAATCCATCTGAACAATATGATCAGGAGTATGATAACGAAATGGACATTATTATTGTGGACCAAGATACACATGAACTAGTGGAAGATGGAGTAGAAGGAGAGATATGGATTTCGTCACCAAGCAACGCAACTGGTTACCTCGGCTACCCATATTTAACAAGTGAAGTTTTTCAAGGAAGATTACAAGGAAGAGTAAGCCATCAATACGTGAGAACCAGCGACAAGGGAATTGTCATAGGAAAAGAGAGGTACTTGTTTGTATTGGGTCGATGTTTAGATGTTATTAGGACCCAAAATTATCAAGAAATTCATCCTCATTATTTAGAAACAACTGCTTACAAAAGCTGCCCTAAGCTTCTACGAGGAGGTTGTATAGCTGCATTCCAGATTACAGAAACCATCGTTATTGTAGCAGAATTGCAAAGAAGTACTGAAGAAAGGGATGCCGGAGTATTACGGAGACTATGTGAAGGCATACGAGAAGCGGTTTGGAAGGAACATGACAAGGTTGAGGTTGGGTTAGTTGTGTTGGTTGAGAATGGAAGTGTAGAGAAAACTACATCGGGTAAGATACAAAGATGGGCAACTAAGAATAAGTTGATTGGAGGTGAATTTAATCCAGTGAGCGAAATATGGTTCAGAGACCATAAGAAAAACATGCCATCTTCGGCAGTAAAATTTCATTTCGAAAAGAATGGCAAGGGAAAGATAAAAGATGAGAAACAAGAAGAGCTAATCCATGCATCCTCAATGACACCCGGGACCAATCGTTTAACTTTGATATCTTTTCTGTGAGACAAGGAAATCTTGAAATGGTAAGCCATGATGTGTGGGGATTTCAAAAATTCTTGAGTGAATGGCTATTACCACCACAAACATGCATGAAAGACTATGTTATGTGTTGGTGTGAGAGAAGTTTTCCAATGAAACCTTGTGTAGTTTTTAGCCCAAAAAGTAAAACAGCAGATGTGTGCTTCTTTTGTCTTGTATGCTTCTTTTGTCTTGTATACATGTATTATCAATTTTTATCACAAAACCATCTTTTATGTGTTTCTTTTTTGAAAAAGAGGCAAGCCTTGTTCTTAATTCTCCAATTCGAGATCGGGATGGGTGGTCAAGAATTTTCACAGTTATAGAAATTTTACACAGATAACAGAGACATTCCAATGACTTAGTATCATAGTTACAGGACATAATCTGAAAAGAACTCTAACAATGCCAATTTGATTCCAAACTAACAAGACAAGTTCAAATAGCCTTGTTTGGATCAAACTAAGCTCATCCAAGCCACATAAAAAATCTTCTAACCATAAAGATGCCAGTATAAAAAAATCTAACCACTTTTCAAGAGATTTTCAAAATTACAATGAAGATGACTTAGAAGTAACAAGATCCATAGATTCAACCATTTTTCAATTATTGTTTGGAAGTAGTGGTAGCATAGGTAACAGTAAGTTGCAGTAACATAGGTAGCCTGACATTACACGAAATCAGGGAATTTGTAACGCCCGATTTTATAACGGTTTTTTTAAGTAACGTCGTATCGACGTTGGTAACTTTGTAACGTTGAATAATCGTTGCAATAATTTGTATCTGTTACAGAGTTTCAGGAGGGTTGTGGGTAATTACCTTCCTATCCTCAATTTGAATTGCCAAGTTACATTGTTACCCTCCGTTACTACTATTAGCGCCTCTATTACTATTATCAGCTCCCAATTTCATTTCACACACAAGGGCTACACAGTCTCCCAACGATTCTGGCGTTTTTCTCCAACATTTTTTTCCCATTATAACTCTTCATTTTAATTATCGAAAATCAGAAAACAAAATTAAAATCCGAAAACAAAATTAAAATCATCTGAAATTAGTTTTTCATTTAATAAGTCTGAAAGTTGGGAGGTAGATAAACAACTTAATGTTTCGATAGAAAAACAGTTGAGACATTACTACATCAAATCTTTCACCTCCATTTATTTCACATCTCACCGACTTCTTGGTATATCCCTGCAGCCACCATCGATTTCACCAGAAAATTCATCAGATTCAATTTGAGATTCAGTTGCAGAAAGCTTCATCAACAAAATTGATTCAACCGATTCTTCTGTGACTCGTCGATTTCATTAAAGATTTAAGCTTAATCGAGTTATCACAGAAGGATTGAGTTTGATTAAGATTTCTGAATCTATCGATTCTCCTGGGTCATCTTCAGCTAATTATTAAGGCATTTCTTTTATTGTTTTCTTAATCGACAGTTTTTCAACATCTGGGTTTATTAATTTTAGAAATTGATGTTGTTGTGAATTGTATTCTATTATGGTATATTTTGATAAATCTGTCGACATTTTTAGGTTTAGTTGATAAACTTAGGTTACTAAGACATAGTACTTTACTTGTTCGTAGGATGTGAAATTTTTTGGATAAATCTTGGATGCGTATAACAGACATTTATAGCCCAGAATACAGAGAAGGGGTTAGAAAATTCATTGATTTTGCAATGGTAAATGGTACTTGTGCAAAAACGTGTCCTTTCCCTTGTAGGAAGTGTGAAAATAGACACCGACTTGGATTCTCGCTTGTTAGGACCCATCTGTATGAGCATGGTGTCAACAAGACATACACCACCTGGTGCTTACATGGTTAGAGAAAGGATGGTGCTTCAACAAGTCATTCTAAGGGGAAGGCCGTAGTCGGAGAAACACCTGATAAGCAATCAGATTGTTTGAATTTGAACGATTTTATTGACTCTTCCTTTGGTATTCATCATGACCATGATGGAGCACAAATTGGAGAATCACCCTAAGAAGGTCCAGATGTCGAGAAGCGTTATAATAGGTACAAATCGTTATCGGCAGAGAAGTTATACCCTTCATGTGAAGACAATCTCACAATCCTCTCTACTATCGTAGAACTGCATAATGTGAAGAAAACTTATAAAATTTTGGGTTATTGTGTCAACAGTTTGTTGGATTTGTTAAGAGATTGACTTCCGAAATCTAACAAGTTGCTCAAAAACTATGATGATATGAGGTCAATGCTTAAGGATCTGAGGGATGAAAGCAAATGCTATTCATGCTTGTGAGAATCATTGTACGCTTGCGAAGGCTATTCATGTTTTTTGTAGCACACCCTTTGAAGACATTTTGTGTGTGCTGTGTAAAACTGATATATATAGACATATATTATTATTATATACATGTGTGTGTATGTGTCATTGTGATTGTTAAAAATGGATTGGACCTGTTCCGGCAGGGGTATTTTATCATTTTTTGAAATCAAGGAAAATTTTATGCGCCTGTTCCGCGAGGGGTATTTTCGTAATTTTGAAATAACCGGAAAACTTGATGCACCTATTCCCTCAGGGGTATTTTCGTAAATTTTAAATGAAGGAAAATTGTATGCTCATGATCCGTCAGGGGTATTTTCGTAATTTTGAAATCAAGGAAAATTTTATGGTCCTGTTCCGTCATGGGTATTCTTGTCATTTTGAAATCAAGAAAATTTTATGCACTTGTTCCGCGAGGGGTATTTTCGTAATTTTAAATCTGATGTATTTCACACCTCAAATCCCACCTGGACGAGAACATCGGGTCTGTATATGGTAATCTTGCAACATGAGTTCAGTAATAAGTTGCAGTTTCATCCAATCTGATATATTTCACACTTCAAACCTCACCTAGACGAGAACATCGGGTCTGTATATGGTAATCTTGCAACATGAGTTCAGTAATAGATTGCAATTTCATCCAATCTGATATATTTCACACCTCAAATCCCACCTGGACGAGAACATCGGGTCTGTATATGGTAATCTTGCAACATGAGTTCAGTAATAAGTTGCAGTTTCATCCAATCTGATATATTTCACACCTCAAATCCCGCCTGGACGAGAACATCGGGTATGTATATGGTAATCTTGCAACATGAGTTCAGTAATAGGTTGCAGTTTCATCCAATCTGACATATTTGACACCTCACACCTCACCTGGACGAGAACATCGGGTCTGTATATGGTAATCTTACAACATGAGTTCAGTAATTGGTTGCAGTTTCATCCAACCTGATATATTTCGCACCTCAAACCTCATCTGGACGAGAACATCGGGTCTGTATATAGAAATCTTGCAACATGAGTTCGGTAATAGGTTGCAGTTTAATCCAATCTGATATATTTCACGCCTTAAACCTCACCTGAACGATAACTTCGGGTATGTATATGGTAATCTTGCAACATGAGTTCAGTAATAGGTTGTAGTTTCATCCAATCTGATATATTTCACACCTCAAATCCCGCCTGGACGAGAACATCGGGTCTGTATATGGTAATCTTGCAACATGAGTTCAGTAATAGGTTGCAGTTTCATCCAATCTGACATATTTGACACCTCACACCTCACCTGGACGAGAACATCGGGTCTGTATATGGTAATCTTACAACATGAGTTCAGTAATTGGTTGCAGTTTCATCCAACCTGATATATTTCGCACCTCAAACCTCATCTGGACGAGAACATCGGGTCTGTATATAGAAATCTTGCAACATGAGTTCGGTAATAGGTTGCAGTTTAATCCAATCTGATATATTTCACGCCT
>NC_039359.1:145766115-145832854 GCF_003573695.1 Papaver somniferum
CCTGGACGAGAACATCGGGTCTGTATATGGTAATCTTGCAACATGAGTTCAGTAATTGGTTGCAGTTTCATCTAATCTGATATATTTCGCACCTCAAACCTCATCTGGACGAGAACATCGGGTCTGTATATAGAAATCTTGCAACATGAGTTCGGTAATAGGTTGCAATTTCATCCAATCTGATATATTTCACGCCTCAAACCTCACCTGAACGGTAACATCGGGTCTGTATATGGTAATCTTGCAACATGAGTTCAGTAATAGGTTGCAGTTTCATCCAATCTGATATATTTGACACCTTAAACGTCACCTGGACGAGAACATTGGGTTTGTATATGGTAATTTTGCAACATGAGTTGAGGAATAGGTTGCAGTTTCATCCAATCTGATATATTTCACACCTCAAACCTCACCTGGACGAGAACATCGGGTCTGTATATGGTAATCTTGCAACATGAGTTCAGTAATAGGTTGTAGTTTCATTCAATATAATATATTTCACACCTCACACCTCACCTAGACGAGAACATCGGGTATGAATATTCTAATCTTGCAACATCAGTTCAGTAATAGGTTGCAGTTTCATTCAATCTGATGTATTTCACACCTCACACCTCACCTAGACGAGAACATCGGGTCTGTATATGGTAATCTTGCAACATGAATTCAGTAATAGGTTGCAGTTTCATCCAATCTGATATATTTCCCACCTCAAATCCCACCAGGACGAGAACATCGGGTCTGTATATAGTAATCTTGCAACATGAGTTCAGTAATTGGTTGCAGTTTCATCCAATCTGATATATTTCGCACCTCAAACCTCATCTGGACGAGAACATCGAGTCTGTATATAGAAATCTTGCAACATGAGTTCGGTAATAGGTTGCAGTTTCATCCAATCTGATATATTTCACGCCTTAAACCTCACATGAACGATAACATCGGGTATGTATATGGTAATCTTGCAACATGAGTTCAGTAATAGGTTGTAGTTTCATCCAATCTGATATATTTCACACCTCAAATCCCGCCTGAACGAGAATATCGGGTCTGTATATGGTAATCTTGCAACATGAGTTCAATAATTGGTTGCAGTTTCATCCAATCTGATATATTTCGCACTTCAAACCTCATCTGGACGAGAACATCGGGTATGTATATATAAATCTTGCAACATGAGTTCGGTAATAGGTTGCAGTTTCATCCAATCTGATATATTTCACGCCTTAAACCTCACCTGAACGATAACATCGGGTCTGTATATGGTAATCTTGCAACATGAGATCAGTACTAGGTTGTAGTTTCATCCAATCTGATATATTTCACACCTCAAATCCCGCCTGGACGAGAACATCGGGTATATATATGGTAATCTTGCAACATGAGTTCAGTAATTGGTTGCAGTTTCATCCAATCTGATATATTTCGTACCTCAAACCTCATCTGGACGAGAACATTGGGTCTGTATATAGAAATCTTGCAACATGAGTTCGGTAATAGGTTGCTGTTTCATCCAATCTGATATATTTCACGCCTCAAACCTCACCTGAACGATAACATCGGGTCTGTATATGGTAATCTTGCAACATGAGTTCAGTAATTGGTTGTAGTTTCATCCAATCTGATATATTTCACACCTCAAACCTCACCTGGACGAGAACATCGGGTCTGTATATGGTAATCTTGCAACATGAGTTCAGTAATAGATTGCAATTTCATCCAATCTGACATATTTCACACCTCAAATCCCACCTGGACGAGAACATCGGGTATGTATATGGTAATCTTGCAACATGAGTTCAGTAATAAGTTGCAGTTTCATCCAATCTGATATATTTCACACCTCAAATCCCGCCTGGACGAGAACATCGGGTATGTATATGGTAATCTTGCAACATGAGTTCAGTAATAGGTTGCAGTTTCATCCAATCTGATATATTTGACACCTCACCTGGACAAGAAAATCGGGTTTATATATGGTAATCTTGCAACATGAGTTTAGTAATTGGTTGCAGTTTCATCCAATCTGATATATTTCGCACCTCAAACCTCATCTGGACGAGAACATCGGGTCTGTATATGGTAATCTTGCAACATGAGTTCAGTAATAGATTGCAATTTCATCCAATCTGATATATTTCACACTTCAAACCTCACATAGACGAGAACATCGGGTCTGTATATGGTAATCTTGTAACATGAGTTCAGTAGTAGATTGCAATTTCATCCAATCTGATATATTTCACACCTCAAATACCACCTGGACGAGAACATCGGGTTTGTATATGGTAATCTTGCAACATGAGTTCAGTAATAAGTTGCAGTTTCATCAAATCTGATATATTTCACACCTCAAATCCCGCCTGAACGAGAACATCGGGTATGTATATGGTAATCTTGCAATATGGGTTCAGTAATAGGTTGCAGTTTCATCTAATCTGATATATTTGACACTTCACACCTCACCTGGACGAGAACATCGGGTCTGTATATGGTAATCTTGCAACATGAGTTCAGTAATTGGTTGCAGTTTCATCCAATCTGATATATTTCACACTTCAAACCTCACATAGACGAGAACATCGGGTCTGTATATGGTAATCTTGCAACATGAGTTCAGTAGTAGATTGCAGTTTCATCCAATCTGATATATTTGACACCTCACACCTCACCTGGACGAGAACATCGGGTCTGTATATGGTAATCTTGCAACATGAGTTCAGTAATTGGTTGCAGTTTCATCCAATCTGATATATTTCGCACCTCAAACCTCATCTGGACGAGAACATCGGGTCTGTATATAGAAATATTGCAACATGAGTTCGGTAATAGGTTGCAGTTTCATCCAATCTGATATATTTCACGCCTTAAACCTCACCTGAACGAGAACATCGGGTCTGTATATGGTAATCTTGCAACATGAGTTCAGTAATATGTTGCAGTTTCATCCAATCTGATATATTTCACACTTCAAACCTCACCTAGACGAGAACATCGGGTCTGTATATGGTAATCTTGCAACATGAGTTCAGTAATAGATTGCAATTTCATCCAATCTGATATATTTCACACCTCAAATCCCACCTGGACGAGAACATCGGGTCTGTATCTGGTAATCTTGCAACATGAGTTCAGTAATAAGTTGCAGTTTCATCCAATCTGATATATTTCACACTTCAAACCTCACCTAGACGAGAACATCGGGTCTGTATATGGTAATCTTGCAACATGAGTTCAGTAATAGGTTGCAGTTTCACCCAATCTGATATATTTCACACCTCAAACTTTACCTGGACGAGAACATCGGGTCTGTATGTGGTAATCTTGCAACATGAGTTCAGTAATAGATTGCAATTTCATCCAATCTGACATATTTCACACCTCAAATCCCACCTGGACGAGAACATCGGGTATGTATATGGTAATCTTGCAACATGAGTTCAGTAATAAGTTGCAGTTTCATCCAATCTGATATATTTCACACCTCAAATCCCTCCTGGACGAGAACATCGGGTCTGTATATGGTAATCTTGAAACATGAGTTCAGTAATTGGTTGCAGTTTCATCCAATCTGATATATTTCGCACCTCAAAACTCATCTGGACGAGAACATCGGGTCTGTATGTAGAAATCTTGCAACATGAGTTCGGTAATAGGTTGCAATTTCATCCAATATGATATATTTCACACCTCAAACCTCACCTAGACGAGAACATCGGGTCTGTATATGGTAATCTTGTAACATGAGTTCAGTAATAGATTGCAATTTCATCCAATATTATATATTTCACACCTCAAATCCCGCCTGGACGAGAACATCGGGTCTGTATATGGTAATCTTGCAACATGAGTTCAGTAATTGGTTGCAGTTTCATCCAATCTGATATATTTCACACCTCAAACCTCACCTGGACGAGAACATCGGGTCTGTATATGGTAATCTTGCTACATGAGTTCAGTAATAGATTGCAATTTCATCCAATCTGATATATTTCACACCTCAAATCCCACCTGGACGAGAACATCGGGTCTGTATATGGTAATCTTGCAACATGAGTTCAGTAATAAGTTGCAGTTTCATCCAATCTGATATATTTCACACCTCAAATCCTGCCTGGACGAGAACATCGGGTATGTATATGGTAATCTTGCAACATGAGTTCAGTAATAGGTTGCAGTTTCATCCAATCTGATATATTTGACACCTCACACCTCACCTGGACGAGAACATCGGGTCTGTATATGGTAATCTTGCAACATGAGTTCAGTAATTGGTTGCAGTTTCATCCAATCTGATATATTTCGCACCTCAAACCTCATCTGGACGAGAACATAGGGTCTGTATATAGAAATCTTGCAACATGAGTTCGGTAATAGGTTGCAGTTTCATCCAATCTGTTATATTTCACACTTCAAACCTCACCTAGACGATAACATCGAGTATGTATATGGTAATCTTGCAACATGAGTTCAATAATAGGTTGTAGTTTCATCCAATCTGATATATTTCACACCTCAAATCCCTCCTGGACGAGAACATCGGGTGTGTATATCGTAATCTTGCAACATGAGTTCAGTAATTGGTTGCAGTTTCATCCAATCTGATATAATTCGCACCTCAAACCTCATCTGGACGAGAACATCGGGTCTGTATATAGAAATCTTGCAACATGAGTTCGGTAATAGGTTGCAGTTTCATCCAATCTGATATATTTCACGCCTCAAACCTCACCTGAATGATAACATCGGGTCTGTATATGGTAATCTTGCAACATGAGTTCAGTAATTGGTTGCAGTTTCATCATATCTGATATATTTGACACCTTAAACGTCACCTGGACGAGAACATCGGGTATGTATATGGTAATTTTGCAACATGAGTTGAGTAATAGGTTGCAGTTTCATCCAATCTGATATATTTAACACCTCAAACCTCACCTGGACGAGAACATCGGGTCTGTATATGGTAATCTTGCAACATGAGTTCAGTAATAGGTTGTAGTTTCATTCAATCTAATATATTTCACACCTCACACCT
Organism: Papaver somniferum; assembly: GCF_003573695.1. NCBI lineage: Eukaryota > Viridiplantae > Streptophyta > Magnoliopsida > Ranunculales > Papaveraceae > Papaver > Papaver somniferum. The sequence goes on from NC_039359.1 coordinate 145,771,154, forward strand.
CACCTAGACGAGAACATCGAGTCTGAATATGCTAATCTTGCAACATCAGTTCAGTAATTGGTTGCAGTTTCATTCAATCTGATGTATTTCACACCTCACACCTCACCTAGACGAGAACATCGGGTCTTTATATGGTAATCTTGCAACATGAATTCAGTAATAGGTTGCAGTTTCATCCAATCTGATATATTTCCCAACTCAAATCCCACCTGGATGAGAACATCGGGTCTGTATATAGTAATCTTGCAACATCAGTTCAGTAATTGGTTGCAGTTTCATCCAATCTGATATATTTCGCACCTCAAACCTCATCTGGACGAGAACATCGGGTCTGTATATAGAAATCTTGCAACATGAGTTCGGTAATAGGTTGCAGTTTCATCCAATCTGATATATTTCACGCCTTAAACCTCACCTGAACGATAACATCGGGTATGTATATGGTAATATTGCAATATGAGTTCAGTAATAGGTTGTAGTTTCATCCAATCTGATATATTTCACACCTCAAATCCCTCCTGGACGAGAACATCGGGTCTGTATATGGTAATCTTGAAACATGAGTTCAGTAATTGGTTGCAGTTTCATCCAATCTGATATATTTCGCACCTCAAAACTCATCTGGACGAGAACATCGGGTCTGTATGTAGAAATCTTGCAACATGAGTTCGGTAATAGGTTGCAATTTCATCCAATATGATATATTTCACACCTCAAACCTCACCTAGACGAGAACATCGGGTCTGTATATGGTAATCTTGTAACATGAGTTCAGTAATAGATTGCAATTTCATCCAATCTTATATATTTCACACCTCAAATCCCGCCTGGACGAGAACATCGGGTCTGTATATGGTAATCTTGCAACATGAGTTCAGTAATTGGTTGCAGTTTCATCCAATCTGATATATTTCACACCTCAAACCTCACCTGGACGAGAACATCGGGTCTGTATATGGTAATCTTGCTACATGAGTTCAGTAATAGATTGCAATTTCATCCAATCTGATATATTTCACACCTCAAATCCCACCTGGACGAGAACATCGGGTCTGTATATGGTAATCTTGCAACATGAGTTCAGTAATAAGTTGCAGTTTCATCCAATCTGATATATTTCACACCTCAAATCCCGCCTGGACGAGAACATCGGGTATGTATATGGTAATCTTGCAACATGAGTTCAGTAATAGGTTGCAGTTTCATCCAATCTGATATATTTGACACCTCACCTGGACAAGAAAATCGGGTTTATATATGGTAATCTTGCAACATGAGTTTAGTAATTGGTTGCAGTTTCATCCAATCTGATATATTTCGCACCTCAAACCTCATCTGGACGAGAACATCGGGTCTGTATATGGTAATCTTGCAACATGAGTTCAGTAATAGATTGCAATTTCATCCAATCTGATATATTTCACACTTCAAACCTCACATAGACGAGAACATCGGGTCTGTATATGGTAATCTTGCAACATGAGTTCAGTAGTAGATTGCAATTTCATCCAATCTGATATATTTCACACCTCAAATCCCACCTGGACGAGAACATCGGGTTTGTATATGGTAATCTTGCAACATGAGTTCAGTAATAAGTTGGAGTTTCATCAAATCTGATATATTTCACACCTCAAATCCCGCCTGGACGAGAACATCGGGTATGTATATGGTAATCTTGCAATATGGGTTCAGTAATAGGTTGCAGTTTCATCCAATCTGATATATTTGACACTTCACACCTCACCTGGACGAGAACATCGGGTCTGTATATGGTAATCTTGCAACATGAGTTCAGTAATTGGTTGCAGTTTCATCCAATCTGATATATTTCACACTTCAAACCTCACATAGACGAGAACATCGGGTCTGTATATGGTAATCTTGCAACATGAGTTCAGTAGTAGATTGCAGTTTCATCCAATCTGATATATTTGACACCTCACACCTCACCTGGACGAGAACATCGGGTCTGTATATGGTAATCTTGCAACATGAGTTCAGTAATTGGTTGCAGTTTCATCCAATCTGATATATTTCGCACCTCAAACCTCATCTGGACGAGAACATCGGGTCTGTATATAGAAATATTGCAACATGAGTTCGGTAATAGGTTGCAGTTTCATCCAATCTGATATATTTCACGCCTTAAACCTCACCTGAACGAGAACATCGGGTCTGTATATGGTAATCTTGCAACATGAGTTCAGTAATATGTTGCAGTTTCATCCAATCTGATATATTTCACACTTCAAACCTCACCTAGACGAGAACATCGGGTCTGTATATGGTAATCTTGCAACATGAGTTCAGTAATAGATTGCAATTTCATCCAATCTGATATATTTCACACCTCAAATCCCACCTGGACGAGAACATCGGGTCTGTATCTGGTAATCTTGCAACATGAGTTCAGTAATAAGTTGCAGTTTCATCCAATCTGATATATTTCACACTTCAAACCTCACCTAGACGAGAACATCGGGTCTGTATATGGTAATCTTGCAACATGAGTTCAGTAATAGGTTGCAGTTTCACCCAATCTGATATATTTCACACCTCAAACTTTACCTGGACGAGAACATCGGGTCTGTATGTGGTAATCTTGCAACATGAGTTCAGTAATAGATTGAAATTTCATCCAATCTGACATATTTCACACCTCAAATCCCACCTGGACGAGAACATCGGGTATGTATATAGAAATCTTGCAACATGAGTTCGATAATAGGTTGTAGTTTCATCCAATCTGATATATTTCACGCCTTAAACCTCACCTGAACGATAACATCGAGTATGTATATGGTAATCTTGCAACATGAGTTCAGTAATAGGTTGTAGTTTCATCCAATCTGATATATTTCATACCTCAAATCCCGCCTGGACGAGAACATCGGGTTTGTATTTGGTAATCTTGCAACATGAGTTCAGTAATTGGTTGCAGTTTCATCCAATCTGATATATTTCACGCCTCAAACCTCACCTGAACGATAACATCGGGTCTGTATATGGTAATCTTGCAACATGAGTTCAGTAATTGGTTGAAGTTTCATCCAATCTGATATATTTCACACCTCAAACCTCACCTGGACGAGAACATCGGGTCTGTATATGGTAATCTTGCAACATGAGTTCAGTAATAGATTGCAATTTCATCCAATCTGATATATTTCACACCTCAAATCCCACCTGGACGAGAACATCGGGTCTGTATATGGTAATCTTGCACCATGAGTTCAGTAATAAGTTGCAGTTTCATCCAATCTGATACATTTCACACCTCAAATCCCGCCTGGAGGAGAACATCGGGTATGTATATGGTAATCTTGCAACATGAGTTCAGTAATAGGTTGCAGTTTCATCCAATATGATATATTTGACACCTCACACCTCACCCGGACGAGAACATCGGGTCTGTATATGGTAATCTTGCAACATGAGTTCAGTATATGGTTGCAGTTTCATCCAATCTGATATATTTCGCACCTCAAACCTCATCTGGACGAGAACATCGGGTCTGTATATAGAAATCTTGCAACATGAGTTCGGTAATAGGTTGCAGTTTCATCCAATCTGATATATTTCACGCCTTAAACCTCACCTGAACGATAACATCGGGTATATATATGGTAATCTTGCAACATGAGTTCAGTAATAGGTTGTAGTTTCATCCAATCTGATATATTTCACACCTCAAACCTCACCTGGACGAGAACATCGGGTCTGTATATGGTAATCTTGCTACATGAGTTCAGTAATAAATTGCAATTTCATCCAATCTGATATATTTCACACCTCAAATCCCACCTGGACGAGAACATCGGGTATATATATGGTAATCTTGCAACATGAGTTCAGTAATAAGTTGCAGTTTCATCCAATCTGATATATTTCACACCTCAAATCCCGCCTGGACGAGAACATCGGGTCTGTATATGGTAATCTTGCAATATGACTTCAGTAATTGGTTGCAGTTTCATCCAATCTGATATATTTTGCACCTCAAACTTCATCTGGAAGAGAACATCGGGTCTGTATATAGAAATCTTGCAACATGAGTTCGGTAATAGGTTGCAGTTTCATCCAATCTGATATATTTCACACCTCAAATCCCGCCTGAACGATAACATCGGGTCTGTATATGGTAATCTTGCAACATGAGCTCAGTAATAGGTTGCTGTTTTATCCAATCTGAAAAATTTGATACCTTAAACGTCACCTGGACGACAACATCGGGTCTGTATATGGTAATTTTGCAACATGAGTTGAGTAATAGGTTGCAGTTTCATCCAATCTGATATATTTCACACCTCAAACCTCACCTGGACGAGAACATCGGGTCTGTATATGGTAATCTTGCAACATGAGTTCAGTAATAGGTTGTAGTTTCATTCAATCTAATATATTTCACACCTCACACCTCACCTAGACGAGAACATCGGGTCTGAATGTGCTAATCTTGCAACATCAGTTCAGTAATAGTTTGCAGTTTCATTCAATATGATGTATTTCACACCTCACACCTCACCTAGACGAGAACATCGGGTCTGTATATGGTAATCTTGCAACATGAATTCAGTAATAGGTTGCAGTTTCAGCCAATCTGATATATTTCCCACCTCAAATCCCACCTGGACGAGAACATCGGGTCTGTATATGGTAATCTTGCAACATCAGTTCGGTAATTGGTTGCAGTTTCATCCAATCTGATATATTTCACACCTCAAACCTCACCTGAACGAGAATATCGGGTCTATATATGGTAATCTTGCAACGTGAGTTCAGTAATAGGTTGTAGTTTCATCCAGTCTGATATATTTCCCACCTCAAATCCCACCTGGACGAGAACATCGGGTCTGTATATGCTAATCTTGCAACATGAGTTCAGTAATAGGTTGCAGTTTCATCAAATCTGATATATTTCACACCTCATACCTCACCTAGACGAGAACATCGGGTCTGTATATGGTAATCTTGCAACATGAATTCAGTAATAGGTTGCAGTTTCACCCAATCTGATATATTTCCTACCTCAAATCCCACCTGGGCGAGAACATGGGGTCTGTATATGCTAATCTTGCAACATCTGTTCAGTAATAGGTTGCAGTTTCATTCAATCTGATATATTTCACACCTCACACCTCACCTAGACGAGAACATCGGGTCTGTATATGGTAATCTTGCAACATTAATTCAGTAATAGGTTGCAGTTTCATCCAATCTGATATATTTCCCACCTCAAATCCCACCTGGAGGAGAACATCGGGTCCGTATATGGTAATCTTGCAACATGAGTTTAGTAATAGGTTTTTGTTTTATCCAATCTGATATATTTCCCACCTCACACCTCACCTGGACGAGAAGATCGGGTATGTATATGGTAATCTTGCAACATGAATTCAGTAATAGGTTGCAGTTTCATCCAATCTGATATATTTCACACCTCAAATCCCACCTGGACGAGAACATTGGGTCTGTATATGGGAATCTTGCAACATGAGTTCAGTAATAGGTTGCAGTTTCATCCAATATGATATATTTCACACCTCAAACCTCAGTTGGACGATAACATCGGGTCTGTATATGGTAATCTTGCAACATGAGTTCAGTAATAGGTTGCAGCTTCATTCAATCTGATATATTTCACACCTCACACCTCACCTAGACGAGAACATCAAGTCTGTATATGGTAATCTTTCAACATGAATTCTGTAATAGGTTGCAATTTCATCCAATCTGATATATTTCCCACATCAAATCCCACCTGGACGAGAACATCGGGTTCGTATATGCTAATCTTGCAACATCAGTTCAGTAATAGGTTGCAGTTTCATCCAATCTGATATATTTCCAACCTCAAATCCCACCTGGACGAGAACATCGGGTCTGTATATGGTAATCTTGCAACATCAGTTCGGTAATTGGTTGCAGTTTCATCCAATCTGATATATTTCACACCTCACCTGAACAAGAACATCGGGTCTGTATATGGTAATCTTGCAATATGAATTCAGTAATAGGTTGCAGTTTCATCCAATCAGATATATTTCCCACCTAAAATCCCACCTGGACGAGAACATTGAGTCTGTATATGGTAATCTTGCAACATCAATTCGGTAATTGGTTGCAGTTTCATCTAATCTGATATATTTCACATCTCAAATCCCACCTGGACGAGAATATCAGGTCTGTATATGGTAATCTTGCAACATGAGTTTAGTAATAGGTTGCAGTTTCATCCAATCTGATATATTTGACACCTTAAACGTCACCTGGACGAGAACATCGGGTCTGTATATGGTAATATTGCAACATGAGTTCAGTAATAGGTTACAGTTTCATTCAATCTAATATATTTCGCACCTCACACCTCACCTAAACGAGAACATCGGGTCTGTATATGCTAATCTTGCAACATCAATTCAGTAATAGGTTGCAGTTTCATTCAATCTGACGTATTTCACACCTCACACCTCACCTAGAAGAGAACATCGGGTCTATATATTGTAATCTTGCAACATGAATTCAGTAATAGGTTGCAGTTTAATCCAGTCTGATATATTTCCCACCTCAAATCCCACCTGGACGAGAACATCGGGTCTGTATATGGTAATCTTGCAACATCAGTTCGGTAATTGGTTGCAGTTTCATCCAATCTGATATATTTCACACCTCACCTGAACAAGAACATCGGGTCTGTATATGGTAATCTTGCAATATGAATTCAGTAATAGGTTGCAGTTTCATCCAATCAGATATATTTCCCACCTAAAATCCCAGCTGGACGAGAACATTGAGTCTGTATATGGTAATCTTGCAACATCAATTCGGTAATTGGTTGCAGTTTCATCTAATCTGATATATTTCACATCTCAAATCCCACCTGGACGAGAATATCAGGTCTGTATATGGTAATCTTGCAACATGAGTTTAGTAATAGGTTGCAGTTTCATCCAATCTGATATATTTGACACCTTAAACGTCACCTGGACGAGAACATCGGGTCTGTATATGGTAATTTTGCAACATGAGTTGAGTAATAGGTTGCAGTTTCATCCAATCTGATATATTTCACACCTCAAACCTCAACTGGAAGAGAACATCGGGTCTGTATATGGTAATCTTGCAACATGAGTTCAGTAATAGGTTGCAGTTTCATTCAATCTAATATATTTCGCACCTCACACCTCACCTAGACGAGAACATCGAGTCTGTATATGCTAATCTTGCAAAATCAATTCAGTAATAGGTTGAAGTTTCATTCAATCTGACGTATTTCACACCTCACACCTCACCTAGACGAGAACATCGGGTCTATATATGGTAATCTTGCAACATGAATTCAGTAATAGGTTGCAGTTTAATCCAGTCTGATATATTTCCCACCGAAAATCCCACTTGGACGAGAACATCGGGTCTGTATATGGTAATCTTGCAACATCAGTTCAGTAATTGGTTGCAGTTTCATCAAATCTGATATATTTTACACCTCAAACCTCACCTGAACGAGAACATCGGGTCTGTATATGGTAATCTTCCAACATGAATTCAGAAATAGATTGCAGTTTCATCCAATCTGATATATTTCCCACCGCAAATCCCACCTGGAGGAGAACATCGGGTCTGTATATGCTAATCTTGCAACATGAGTTCAGTAATAGGTTGCAGTTTCATCAAATCTAATATATTTCACACCTCACACCTCACCTAGACGAGAACATCGGGTCTGTATATGGTAATCTTGCAACATGAATTCAGTAATAGGTTGCAGTTTCACCCAATATGATATATTTCCCACCTCAAATCCCACCTGGACGATAACATCGGGTCTGCATATGCTAATCTTGCAACATCAGTTCAGTAATAGGTTGCAGTTTCATTCAATCTGATATATTTCACACCTCACACCTCACCTAGACGAGTACATCGGGTCTGTATATGGTAATCTTGCAACATGAATTCAGTAACAGGTTGCAGTTTCATCCAATCTGATATATTTCCCACCTCAAATCCCACCTGGACGAGAACATCGGGTCCGTATGTGGTAATCTTGCAACATGATTTCAGTAATAGGTTGCAGTTTCATCCAATCTGATATATTTGACACCTTACACGTCACCTGGACGAGAACATCGGGTCTGTATATGGTAATTTTGCAACATGAGTTGAGTAATAGGTTGTAGTTTTATCCAATCTGATATATTTCACACCTCAAACCTCACCTGGACGAGAAGACCGGGTCTGTATATGGTAATCTTGCAACATGAATTCAGTAATAGGTTGCAGTTTCATCCAATCTGATATATTTCCCGCCTTACATCCCACCTGGACGAGAACATCGGGTCTGTATGTGGTAATCTTGCAACATGAGTTCAGTAATAGGTTGCAGTTTCATCCAATCTGATATATTTGACACCTCAAACCTCAGTTGGACGTTAACATCGGGTCTGTATATGGTAATCTTGCAACATGACTTCAGTAATAGGTTGCAGTTTCATTCAATCTGATATATTTCACACCTCACGCCTCACCTAGACGAAAACATCGGGTCTGTATATGGTAATCTTGCAACATGAATTCTGTAATAGGTTGCAGTTTCATCCAATCTGATATATTTCCCACCTCAAAACCCACCTGGACGATAACATCGGGTCTGTATATGATAATCTTGAAACATCAGTTCAGTAATAGGTTGCAATTTCATTCAATCTGATAAATTTCACACCTCACACCTCACCTAGACGAGAACATCGGGTCTGTATATGGTAATCTTGCAACATAAATTCAGTAACAGGTTGCAGTTTCATCCAATCTGACATATTTCCCACCTCAAATCCCACCTGGACGAGAACATCGGGTCTGTATGTGGTAATCTTGCAACATGAGTTCAGTAATAGGTTGCAGTTTCATCCAATCTGATATATTTGACACCTTAAACGTCACCTGGACGAGAACATCGGGTTTGTATATGGTAATCTTGCAACATGAGTTAAGTAATAGGTTGCAGTTTCATCCAATCTGATATATTTCACACCCCAAACCTCACCTGGACGAGAACATCGGGTCTGTATATGGTAATCTTGCAACATGAATTCAGTAATTGGTTGCAGTTTCATCCAATCTGATATATTTCCCACCTCAAATCCCACCTGGACGAGAACATCGGGTCCGTATATGGTAATCTTGCAACATGAGGTTAGTAATAGGTTTTTGTTTTATCCAATCTGTTATATTTCCCCCCTCACACCTCACCTGGACGAGAAGATGGGGTCTGTATATGGTAATCTTGCAACATGAATTCAGTAATAGGTTGCAGTTTCATCCAATCTGATCTATTTCACACCTCAAATCCCACCTGGACGAGAACATTGGGTCTGTATATGGGAATCTTGCAACATGAGTTCAGTAATAGGTTGCAGTTTCATCCAATATGATATATTTCACACCTCAAACCTCAGTTGGACGATAACATCGGGTCTGTATATGGTAATCTTGCAACATGAGTTCAGTAATAGGTTGCAGTATCATTCAATCTGATATATTTCACACCTCACGACTCACCTAGACGAGAACATCGGGTCTGTATATGGTAATCTTGCAACATGAATTCTGTAATAGGTTTCAGTTTCATCCAATATAATATATTTCCCACCTCAAAACCCACCTGGATGATAACATCGGGTCTGTATATGCTAATCTTGCAACATCAGTTCAGTAATAGGTTGCAGTTTCATTCAATATGATATGTTTCACACCTCACACCTCACCTAGACGAGAACATCGGGTCTGTATATGGTAATCTTGCAACATGAATTCAGTTACAGGTTGCAGTTTCATCCAATCTGATATATTTCCCACCTCAAATCCCACCTGGACGAGAACATCAGGTCTGTATGTGGTAATCTTGCAACATGAGTTCAGTAATAAGTTGCAGTTTCATCCAATCTAATATATTTCATACCCCAAACCTCACCTGGACGAGAACATAGGGTCTGTATATGGTAATCTTGCAACATGAGTTCAATAATAGGTTACAGATTCTTTCAATCTGATATATTTCACACCTCACACCTCGCCTAGACGAGAACATCGGGTCTGTATATGGTAATCTTGTAACATGAATTCAGTAATAGGTTGCAGTTTCATGCAATCTGATATATTTCCCACCTAAAATCCCACCTGGACGAGAACATCGGGTCTGTATATGGTAATCTTGCAACATGAGATCAGTAATAGGTTGCAGTTTCATGCAATCTGATATATTTCACACCTCACACCTCACCTAGACGAGAACATCGGGTCTGTATATGGTAATCATGCAACATGAATTCAGTAATAGGTTGCAGTTTCATCCAATCTGATATATTTCACACCTCAAATCCCACCTGGACGAGAACATCGGGTCTGTATATGGTAATCTTGCAACATGAGTTTAGTAATAGGTTTTTGATTTATCCAATCTGATATATTTCCCACCTCACACCTCATCTGGACGAGAAGATCGGGTCTGTATATGGTAATCTTGCAACATGAATTCAGTAATAGGTTGCAGTTTCATCCAATCTGATATATTTCACACCTCAAATCCCACCTGGACCAGAACATTGGGTCTGTATATGGTAATCTTGCAACATGAGTTCACTAATAGGTTGCAGTTTCATCCAATATGATATATTTCACACCTCAAACCTCAGTTGGACGATAACATCGGGTCTGTATATGGTAATCTTGCAACATGAGTTCAGTAATAGGTTGCAGTTTCATTCAATCTGATATATTTCACACCTCACACCTCACCTAGACGAGAACATCGGGTATGTATATGGTAATCTTGCAACATGAATTCTGTAATAGGTTGCAGTTTCATCCCATCTGATATATTTCCCACCTCAAATCCCACCTGGACGAGAACATCGGGTCTGTATATGTTAATCTTGCAACATCAGTTCAGTAATAGGTTGCAGTTTCATGCAATCTGATATATTTCCCATCTCAGATCCCACCTGGACGAGAACATCGGGTCTGTATATGGTAATATTGCAACATCAGTTCGGTAATTGGTTGCAGTTTCATTCAATCTGATATATTTCACACCTCACACCTCACCTGAACGAGAACATCGGGTCTGTATATTGTAATATTGCAACATGAATTCAGTAGTAGGTTGCAGTTTCATCCAATCTAATATATTTCCCACCTAAAATCCCACCTGGACGAGAACATTGTGTCTGTATATGGTAATCTTGCAACATCAGTTCGGTAATTGGTTGCAGTTTCATCCAGTCTGATATATTTCACATCTCAAATCCCACGTGGACGAGAATATCGGGTCTGTATATGGTAATCTTGCAACATGAGTAGTAATAGGTTGGAGTTTCGTCCAATCTAGTATATTTCACACCCCAAACCTCACCCGGACGAGAACATCGGGTCTGTATATTGTAATCTTGCAACATGAGTTCAATAATAGGTTGCAGTTTCTTTCAATCTGATATATTTCACACCTCACCTAGACGAGAACATCGGGTCTGTATATGGTAATCTTGTAAAATGAATTCAGTAATAGGTTGCGTTTCATGCAATCTGATATATTTCACACCTCACACCTCACCTGGACGAGAAGATCGGGTCTGTATATGGTAATCTTGCAACATGAATTCAGTAATAGGTTGCAGTTTCATCCAATCTGATATATTTCACACCTCAAATCCCACCTGGACGAGAACATTGGGTCTGTATATGGTAATCTTGCAACATGAGTTCAGTAACAGGTTGCAGTTTCATCCAATATGATATATTTCACACCTCAAACATCAGTTGGACGATAACATCGGGTCTGTATATGGTAATCTTGCAACATGAGTTCAGTAATAGGTTGCAGTTTCATTCAATCTGATATATTTCACACCTCACACCTCACCTTGACGAGAACATCGGGTCTGTATATGGTAATCTTGCAACATGAATTCTGTAATAGGTTGCAGTTTCATCCAATATGATATATTTCCCACCTCAAATCCCACGTGGACGAGAACATCGGGTCTGTATATGTTAATCTTGGAACATCAGTTCAGTAATAGGTTGCAGGTTCATCCAATCTGATATATTTCCCATCTCAAATCCCACCTGGACGAGAACATCGGGTCTGTATATGGTAATCTTGCAACATCAGTTCGGTAATTGGTTGCAGTTTCATCCAATCTGATATATTTCACACCTCACACCTCACCTGAACGAGAACATCGGGTCTGTATATTGTAATCTTGCAATATGAGTTCAGTAATAGGTTGTAGTTTCATCCAATCTAATATATTTCCCACCTAAAATCCCACCTGGACGAGAAAATTGGGTCTGTATATGGTAATCTTGCAACATCAGTTCGGTAATTGGTTGCAGTTTCATTCAATCTGATATATTTCACATCTCAAATCCCACCTGGACGAGAATATCGGGTCTGTATATGGTAATCTTGCAACATGAGTTTAGTAATAGGTTGCAGTTTCATCCAATCTGAAGTATATGATACCTTAAACGTCACCTGGACGAGAACATCGGGTCTGTATATGGTAATTTTGCAACATGAGTTGAGTAATAGGTTGCAGTTTCATCCAATCTGATATATTTCACACCTCAAAACTCACCTGGACGAGAACATCGGGTCTGTATATGGTAATCTTGCAACATGAGTTCAGTAATAGGTTGCAGTTTCATTCAATCTAATATATTTCACACCTCACACCTCACCTAGACGAGAACATCGGGTATGTATATGGTAATCTTGCAACATGAATTCAGTAATAAGTTGCAGTTTCATCCAATCTGATATATTTCACACCTCACACCTCACCTAGACGAGAACATCAGGTCTGTATATGATAATCTTGCAACATGAGTTCAGTAATAGGTTGCAGTTTCATTCAATCTTATATATTTCACACCTCACACCTCACCTAGACGAGAACATCGGGTCTGTATATGGTAATCTTGCAACATGAATTCCGTAATAGGTTGCAGTTTCATTCAATCTGATATATTTCCCACCTCAAATGCCACCTGGACGACATCATCGAGTCTGTATGTGGTAATTTTGCAACATGATTTCAGTAATACGTTGCAGTTTCGTCCAATCTGATATATTTCACACCTCAAATCCCTCCTCGACGAGAATATCGGGTCTGTATATGGTAATCTTGCAACATGAGTTCAGTAATAGGTTGCAGTTTCATCCAATCTGATATATTTCACACCTCAAACCTCACCTGGACGAGAACATCGGGTCTGTATATGGTAATATTGCAACATGAGTTCAGTAATAGGTTGCAGTTTCATTCAATCTGATATATTTCACACCTCACACCTCACCTAGACGAGAACATCGAGTCTGTATATGGTAATCTTGCAACATGAATTCTGTAATATGTTGCAGTTTCATCCAATCTGATATATGTCCCACCTCAAATCCCACCCGGACGAGAATATCGGGTCTGTATGTGGTAATCTTGCAACATCAGTTCAGTAATAGGTTGAAGTTTCATTCAATCTGATATATTTCACACCTCACACCTCACCTAGACGAGAACATCGGGTCTGTATATAGTAATCTTGCAACATGAATTCTGTAATATGTTGCAGTTTCATCCAATCTGATATATTGCCCACCTCAAATCCCACCTAGACGAGAACATCGGGTCTGTATATGCTAATCTTGCAACATCATTTCAGTAATAGGTTGTAGTTTTTTCATTTAATCTGATATATTTCACACCTCACACCTCACCTAGAAGAGAACATCGGGTCTGTATATGGTAATCTTGCAACATGAATTCAGTAATAGGTTGTAGTTTCATCCAATCTGATATATTTCCCACCTCAAATCCCACCTGGACGAGAACATCGGGTCTGTATATGGTAATCTTGCAACATGAGTTCAGTAATAGGTTTTTGTTTCATCCAATTTGATATATTTCCCATCTCACACCTCACCTGGACGAGAAGATCGGGTCTATATATGGTAATCTTGCAACATGAATTCAGTAATAGGTTACAGTTTCATCCAATATGATATATTTCCCACCTCAAATCCAACCTGAACGAGAACATCGGGTCTGTATATGCTAATCTTGCAACATGAGTTCAGTAATAGGTTGCAGTTTCATCCAATCTGATATATTTCACACCTAAAATCCCACCTAGACGAGAACATCGTGTCTGTATATGGTAATCTTGCAACATGAGTTCAGTAATAGGTTGCAGTTTCATCCAATCTGATATATTTCACACCTAAAATCCCACCTAGACGAGAACATCGTGTCTGTATATGGTAATCTTGCAACATGAGTTCAGTAATAGGTTGCAATTTCATTCAATCTGATATATTTCACACCTCACAACTCACCTGGACGAGAACATCAGGTCTGTATATGATAATCTTGCAACATGAGTTCAGTAATAGGTTGCAGTTTCATTCAATCTTATATATTTCACACCTCACACCTCACCTAGACGAGAACATCGTGTCTGTATATGGTAATCTTGCAACATGAATTCCGTAATAGGTTGCAGTTTCATCCAATCTGATATATTTCCCACCTCAAATGCCACCTGGACGAGAACATCGAGTCTGTATGTGGTAATTTTGCAACATGATTTCAGTAATACGTTGCAGTTTCGTCCAATCTGATATATTTCACACCTCAAATCCCTCCTGGACGAGAATATCGGGTCTGTATATGGTAATCTTGCAACATGAGTTCAGTAATAGGTTGCAGTTTCATCCAATCTGATATATTTCACACCTCAAACCTCACCTGGACGAGAACATCGGGTCTGTATATGGTAATATTGCAACATGAGTTCAGTAATAGGTTGCAGTTTCATTCAATCTGATATATTTCACACCTCACACCTCACCTAGACGAGAACATCGAGTCTGTATATGGTAATCTTGCAACATGAATTCTGTAATATGTTGCAGTTTCATCCAATCTGATATATTTCCCACCTCAAATCCCACCCGGACGAGAATATCGGGTCTGTATGTGGTAATCTTGCAACATCAGTTCAGTAATAGGTTGAAGTTTCATTCAATCTGATATATTTCACACCTCACACCTCACCTAGACGAGAACATCGGGTCTGTATATAGTAATCTTGCAACATGAATTCTGTAATATGTTGCAGTTTCATCCAATCTGATATATTTCCCACCTCAAATCCCACCTAGACGAGAACATCGGGTCTGTATATGCTAATCTTGCAACATCATTTCAGTAATAGGTTGTAGTTTTTTCATTTAATATGATATATTTCACACCTCACACCTCACCTAGAAGAGAACATCGGGTCTGTATATGGTAATCTTGCAACATGAATTCAGTAATAGGTTGTAGTTTCATCCAATCTGATATATTTCCCACCTCAAATCCCACCTGGACGAGAACATCGGGTCTGTATATAGTAATCTTGCAACATGAGTTTAGTATTAGGTTTTTGTTTCATCCAATTTGATATATTTCCAATCTCACACCTCACCTGTACGAGAAGATCGGGTCTGTATATGGTAATCTTGCAACATGACTTCAGTAATAGGGTGCAGTTTCATCCAATCTGATATATTTCACACCTCAAATCCCACCTGGACGAGAACATTGGGTCTGTATATGGTAATCTTGCAACAAGAGTTCATTAATAGGTTGCAGTTTCATCCAATCTGATATATTTCACACCTCAAACCTCACCTGGACGAGAACATCGAGTCTGTATATGGTAATCTTGCAACATGAGTTCGGTAATAGGTCGCAGTTTCATCCAATCTGATATATTTCACACCTAAAATCCCACCTGGACGAGAACATCGGTCTGTATATGCTAATCTTGCAACATGAGTTCATTAATAGGTTGCAGTTTCATCCAATTTGATATATTTCCCACCTCACACCTCACCTGGACGAGAAGATCGGGTCTGTATATGGTAATCTTGCAACATGACTTCAGTAATAGGGTGCAGTTTCATCCAATCTGATATATTTCACACCTCAAATCCCACTTGGACGAGAACATTGGGTCTGTATATGGTAATCTTGCAATATGAGTTGAGTAATAGGTTGCAGTTTCATCCAATCTGATATATTTCACACCTCACACCTCACCTAGACGAGAACATCGGGTCTGTATATGGTAATCTTGCAACATGAATTCAGTAATAGGTTGCAGTTTCATCCAATCTGATATATTTCCCACCTCAAATCCAACCTGGACGAGAACATCGGGTCTGTATATGCTAATCTTGCAACATGAGTTCAGTAATAGGTTGCAGTTTCATCCAATCTGATATATTTCACACCTAAAATCCCACCTAGACGATAATATCGGGTCTGTATATGGTAATCTTGCAACATGAGTTCAGTAATAGGTTGCAGTTTCATCCAATCTGATATATTTCACACCTCAAACCTCACTTGGACGAGAACATCGGGTATGTATATGGTAATCTTGCAACATGAGTTCAGTAATAGGTTGCAGTTTCATTCAATCTGATATATTTCACACCTCACAACTCACCTGGATGAGAACATCGGGTCTGTATATGTTAATCTTGCAACATCAGTTCAGTAATAGGTTGTAGTTTCATTCAATCTGATATATTTCACACCTCACACCTCACCTGGACGAGAACATCGGGTCTGTATATGGTAATCTTGCAACATGAATTCAATAATAGTTTGCAGTTTCATCCAATATGATATATTTCCCACCTCAAATCCCATCTGGACGAGAACATCAGGTCTGTATATGGTAATTTTTCAACATTAGTTCGGTAATTGGTTGCAGTTTCATCCAATCTGATATATTTCACACCTCAAACCTCACCTGAACGAGAACATCAGGTCTGTATATGGTAATCTTGCAACATAATTTCAGTAATAGGTTGCAGTTTCATCCAATCTGATATTTCACACCTCAAACCTCACCTGGACGAGAACATCGGGTCTGTATGTGGTAGTTTTGCAACATGAGTTCAATAATAGGTTACAGTTTCATCCAATCTGATATATTTCACACCTCAAATCCCACCTGGACGAGAATATCGGGTCTGTATATGGTAATCTTGCAACATGAGTTCAGTAATAGGTTGCAGTTTCATCCAATCTGATATATTTCAAACTTCATACCTCACCTGGACGAGAACATCGGGTCTGTATATGGTAATCTTGTAACATGAGTTCAGTAATAGGTTGCAGTTTCATTCAATCTGATATATTTCACACCTCACACCTCACCTAGACGAGAACATGGGGTCTGTATATCACTAGTCCAGAAAGGGCTATAAATCACATTTTTAAATGACAGATTAATTACGTTAATAGGATTTCACAAGCAAATTCTGTCATAATGGTGTGATCCATCATTTAACACAAAAAAAACCGTCATTCTGAAACGTGATAATTTACTAGGTGTGTGATTTAATAATGAACAATATATAACGAAATATGTCTGACATATATATTTAGTTTTTATACGCCCCACTAGTCTTCTATTTGCATGCCCGAAAAAAGGCTAGTCACATATAATACAAGTTGCTATAGGCCCGAAAAATAGTTAACCACCGGCTTACTTGCCATAAATATTTTCTCCTGGTTCGATCCAACAAACCCCAATTGTTTCTAAATTTACTTCTGGACCTGGTAAAGGAGAAAATGGGACATCAACACCCCGAAACGACACAACTCATTCATATATTGACTTCAACTCTCTTTCTCATTTTTATTTTCCTCTCTAAATCTAGAACCATAACTTTTGTTACAGTTCGGCCATGGATTCAACTATGGGATTAGGGTTTTTCTTTATTTCGACAGATTCTTCTCCCCTGTTCAATGAATTAGGGTTTTTGTTTATTCCCCTTTCTGAGATTAAGGTAAAATCTCTTTATCTTTTCCTTTGAATCTGATTATAGTTTTTTATCCTCAGATTATAACTGATTTGATGTTTGAAAACGAATAATATAGACGGAGAATCTTAGTTTCTGTGTATTTATCTTAGGTTTCGTGAGATCGATTTGGATTGATTCGGTGGATTTATTCTCAACATCAGGTAATGATTTCTACTTATCTTTGTTTTTTCGTTTTATGTAATGATGATTGTTGTAGAATAAGCTGAATCTGTTGTAGTTTTTGAAGAAACGAAATATAATCTTGTTATTAGGATTGCATATGAACAGATAATATCAATTTACAAAAAAGATTGTAGTTTTTGTCTGTAACGATTGTGTGTATGGAGGTGGTGATTCTGTTGTATAAGATGTCAGGATGTGAAGGCCACTGGAGTCAAAACAGAAGTAGCTGAGTTGATGTTAAGGTCTACACTTCTCTATCTGTTTAATTTTATTTATTTTTCGATTTCCTATGGCTCAAGCAATAAGGAAGGTGTGGCTAGCAGTTATAATTTTTTGATGATTGGAAGATCATTGAAACCAAGTCTCTCTTAAGATATCATCGATTTTACTCTGCTCAGTGCCGGAATACATATAACTGATTTAATATTTGTGATTCGGCTTCTTCTCGAACTGCCAAAACTTCTTTTGAGCGTTTTGATATTAGTGTTGTAGGAATGGTGGATGTTTTTTAATAATTTGGATGATATGATATTGATGTGGTGCAGACACTTGCAATACCATGGGCAGTGCATGTCAGACGTAGGCAGCACATATAAAACCTGAGAATATGAGATTAGTAGTTGGAGACAGGTTGGTTCCGAATTTCTATAGTCGTGGTCTTGTTTACTGGAATATCCAATTCACATATTTCTAATAATCTTGGTAATTAATTTAGGTGATCCCATGGAAAGAATAAGGAAGTTGGTGCTGGCTCATGACACAACAACTGAAAAAGACCTTAAGGTATATGTTTTATTAGTTGCGTTGTGGTTGTCACTTGTAGGCCAACTTCCTGATACCATTAAGCTTCGTTTGGTACTCATCCATTTAGGTTACTCATTGTTGAGCTTTTGGAAGTTTAGAAAGGTATGATTCTCCTCTGTTATTTTTTTTCCTTTACTTGTCAGCTAGTGTTCATGGACCATGATTAAACATAAGTGTTCCAACATGTCACAGCAAGTTGTACAAATTTTATCCATTGGTGCTTTATCGTCTTGCATATTTCTAGATCTACTGGTGATAAATACTTGAAAAGGGCTAAGTTCAACATGGATCCTTTATTTGCTAAATTTTGCCTTTCAGATCCTATTAGATGGCCTATACAAGTGTTGAACCAGCTATTTCTGTTCAGCAATTGCAGCCACTTGATCAGTTTCTTATATTTGCATCTGATGGGCTATGGGAGCACTTTATCTACTTGTTCAGTTTGCATCTAATGGGATATGGGCCCTTCAGTTTCTATGCGACGAGAATAAGGAAAATGAAGCCAGCTGGAGATATATATAGGGAGCTTCAAGGTGATAAGGCTCGAATTGCACTAGGATAGTTTCTTACCGGCTTGTTCAATTTTCTTTTATTCTTTCTTTTTCCTTTGTAAATAATATTTAAAATTGTATTCAGAGAGAGATTCTGTTTCACTTTGGGTGATTAATAAAAATATAATTTCAACTGTTTTTTCATTTTCAGTGTTTGTTTCAATTTCAAATAAGAATTTTGTTTCACTTCACAATTCAGTTGAACCAAAATAAGTTTCCGAGGACCAAATATGAAATTCAGATTCATAAAATCTGAATACCGAATCCGAATCAGCAACAAGAAGATGGCGTAACATTTTGAATTTAGTATTTTTATTTTTATTAATTAAAATTGCTTTTATGGCGGATATCATCCGTTATTGTATTTAATATATAATAATGGTGGTATTAAATAACAGATTTTAATCGTGATCTAAAATAACGTATTTTATTTGTCATACTTAAATGACATTTTCTATTCGTCATTCATAAAGAGTCACACCAAATAAATAACGGTTCGAATAACAGATGAAAACCGTGATAAATCATGTTTTATAACAGATTTCATTCGTCATTTATAACCCCTTCTGGACTAGTGTATGGTAATCTTGCAACATGAATTAAGTAATAGGTTGCAGTTTCATCCAATCTAATATATTTCCTACCTCAAATCCCACCTAGACGAGAACATCGGGTCTGTATATGCTAATCTTGCAACATCAGTTCAGTAATAGGTTGCAGTATCATTCAATCTGATATATTTCACACCTCACACCTCACCTAGACGAGAACATAGGGCCTGTATATGGTAATCTTGCAACATGAATTCAGTAATAGGTTGCAGTTTCATCGAATCTGATATATTTCCCACCTCAAATCCCACCTGGACGAGAACATCGGGTCTGTATATGGTAATCTTGCAACATGAGTTTAGTAATAGGTTTTTGTTTCATCAAATCTGATATATTTCCCAACTCACACCTCACCTGGACGAGAAGATCAGGTCTGTATATGGTAATCTTGCAACATGAGTTCAGTAATAGGTTGCAGTTTCATCCAATCTGATATATTTCACACCTCAAATCCCACCTGGACGAGAACATTGGGTCTGTATATGGTAATCTTGCAACATGAGTTCAGTAATAGGTTGCAGTTTCATCCAATCTGATATATTTCACACCTCAAACCTCACCTGTAGGAGAACATCGGGTCTGTAAATGGTAATCTTGCAACATGAGTTCGATAATAGGTTGCACTTTCATCCAATATGATATATTTCACACCTCGAACCTCACCTGGACGAGAACATCGGGTTTGTATATGGTAATCTTGAAATCTGAGTTCAATAATAGATTGCAGTTTCATCCAATATGATATATTTCACACCTAAAACCTCACCTGGACGAGAACATCGGTTCTGTATATGGTAATCTTGCAACATGAATTCAGTAATAGGTTGCATTTTTATCCAATATGATATATTTCCCACCTCAAATTCCACCTGGACGAGAACATCGGGTATGTATATGGTAATTTTGCAACATGAATTCAGTAATATGTTGCAGTTTTATCCAATATGATATATTTCCCACCTCAAATCCCACCTGGACGAGAACATCGGGTCTGTATGTGGTAATCTTGCAACATGAGTTCAGTAATAGGTTGTAGTTTCATCCAATTTAATATATTTCACACCTCAAATCCCACATGGACGAGAACATCGGGTCTGTATATGGTAATCTTGAAACATGAGTTCAGTAATAGGTTGCAGTTTCATTCAATCTGATATATTTCACACCTCACACCTCACCAAGACGAGAACATCGGGTCTGTATATGGTAATCTTGCAACATGAATTCTGTAATAGGTTGCAGTTTCATCCAATATGATATATTTCCCACCTCAAATCCCACTTGGACGAGAACATTGGGTCTGTATATGCTAATCTTGCAACATCAGTTCAGTAATAGGTTGCAGTTTCATTCAATCTGATATATTTCACACCTCACCTAGACGAGAACATCGGTTCTGTATATGGTAATCTTGCAACATGAGTTCAGTAATGAGTTGCAGTTTCATCCAATTTGATATATTTCACACCTCAAATCCCACCTGGACGAGAATATCGGGTCTGTATATGGTAATCTTACAACATGAGTTCAGTAATAGGTTGTAGTTTCATCCAATCTGATATATTTCACACCTCAAACCTCACCTGGACGAGAACATCGGGTCTGTATATGGTAATCTTGCAACCTTAATTCAGTAATAGGTTGCAGTTTCATTCAATCTGATATATTTAAAACCTCACACCTCACCTAGACGAGAACATCGAGTCTGTAAATTTTAATCTTGCAACATGAATTCATTAATAGGTTGCAGTTTCATCCAATTTGATATATTTCACACCTCAAATCTCACCTGGACGAGAATATCGGGTCTGTATATGGTAATCTTACAACATGAGTTCAGTAATAGGTTGCAGTTTCATCCAATCTGATATATTTCACACCTCAAACCTCACCTGTACGAGAACATCGGGTCTGTATATGGTAATCTTGCAACATGAGTTCAGTAATAGGTTGCAGTTTCATCCAATCTGATATATTTCCCACCTCAAATCCCTCCTGGACGAGAACATCGGGTCTGTATATGGTAATCTTGCAACATGAGTTTAGTAATAGGTTTTTGTTTCATCCAATCTGATATATTTCCCACCTCACACCTCACCTGGACGAGAAGATCGGGTATGTATATGGTATTCTTGCAACATGAGTTCAGTAATAGGTTGCAGTTTCATCCAATCTGATATATTTGACACCTCATACTTCACCTAGAAGAGAACATCGGGTCTGTATATGGTAATCTTGCAATATGAATTTCTTAATAGGTTGCAGTTTCATCCAATCTGATATATTTCCCACCTCAAATCCCATCTGGATGAGAATATTGGGTCTGTATATGCTAATCTTGCAACATCAGTTCAGTAATAGGTTGCAATTTCATTCAATCTGATATATTTCACACCTCACACCTCACCTAGACAAGAACATCGGTTCTGTATATAGTAATCTTGCAACATGAATTCAATAATAGGTTGCAGTTTCATCCAATCTGATATATTTCCCACCTCAAATCCCTCCTGGAAGAGAACATCGGGTCTGTATATGCTTGCAACATGAGTTCAGTAATAGGTTGCAGTTTCATCCAATCTGTTATATTTCACACCTCAAACCTCACCTGTAGGAGAAAATCGGGTCTGTATATGGTAATCTTGCAACATGAGTTCGGTAATAGGTTGCAGTTTCATCCAATATGATATATTTCACACTTCAAACCTCACCTGGACGAGAACATCGGGTCTGTATATGGTAATCTTGCAACCTGAGTTCAGTAATAGGTTGCAGTTTCATCCAATCTGATATATTTCACACCTAAAACCTCACCTGAACGAGAAAATCGGTTCTGTATATGGTAATATTGCAACATGAATTCAGTAATTGGTTGCAATTTTATCTAATATGATATATTTCCCACCTCAAATCCTACATGGACGAGAACATCGGGTCTGTATATGGTAATCTTGCAACATGAATTCAGTAATAGGTTGCAGTTTCATCCAATCTGATATATTTCCCACCTCAAATCCCTTCTGGACGAGAACATCGGGTCTGTATATGGTAATCTTGCAACATGAGTTTAGTAATAGGTTTTTGTTTCATCCAATCTGATATATTTCCCACCTCACACCTCACCTGGACGAGAAGATCTGGTCTGTATATGGTAATATTGCAACATGAGTTCAGTAATAGGTTGCAGTTTCATCCAATCTGATATATTTGACACCTCAAATCCCACCTGGACAAGAACATCGGGTCTGTATATGGTAATCTTGCAACATGAGTTTAGTAATAGTATTTTTTTCATCCAATCTGATATATTTCCCACCTCACACCTCACCTGGACGAGAAGATCGGGTATGTATATGGTATTCTTCCAACATGAGTTCAGTAATAGGTTGCAGTTTCATCCAATCTGATATATTTCACACTTCAAACCTCACCTGGACGAGAACATCGGGTCTGTATATGGTAATCTTGTAACATGAGTTCAGTAATAGGTTGCAGTTTCATCCAATCTGATATATTTCATACCTAAAACCTCACCTGGAAGAGAAAATCGGTTCTGTATATGGTAATATTGCAACATGAATTCAGTAATAGGTTGCAATTTTATCCAATATGATATATTTCCCACCTCAAATCCTACATGGACGAGAACATCGGGTCTGTATATGGTAATCTTGCAACATGAATTCAGTAATAGGTTGCAGTTTTATCCAATATGATATATTTCCCACCTCAAATCCCACCTGGACGAGAACATCGGGTCTGTATATGGTAATCTTGTAACATGAGTTCAGTAATAGGTTGCAGTTTCATCCAATTTGATATATTTCACACCTCAAATCCCACATAGACGAGAATATCGGATCTGTATATGGTAATCTTACAACATGAGTTCAGTAATAGGTTGCAGTTTCATCCAATCTGATATATTTCACACCTCAAATCCCACCTGGACGAGAAAATTGGGTCTGTATATGGTAATCTTGCAACATGAGTTCAGTAATAGGTTGCAGTTTCATCCAATCTGTTATATTTCACACCTCAAACCTCTCCTGTAGGAGAACATCGGGTCTGTATATGGTAATCTTGCAACATGAGTTCGGTAATAGGTTGCAGTTTCATCCAATATGATATATTTCACACCTCAAACCTCACCTGGACGAGAATATCGGGTCTGTATATGGTAATCTTGCAACCTGAGTTCAGTAATAGGTTGCAGTTTCATTCAATCTGATAGATTTCACACCTAAAACCTCACCTGGACGAGAACATCGGTTCTGTATATGGTAATCTTGCAACATGAATTAAGTAATAGGTTGCAATTTTATCCAATATGATATATTTCCCACCTCAAATCCCACATGGACGAGAACATCGGGGCTGTATATGCTAATCTTGCAACATGAATTCAGTAATAGGTTGCAGTTTCATCCAATCTGATATATTTCCCACCTCAAATCCCTCCTGGACGAGAACATCGGGTCTGTATATGGTAATCTTGCAACATGAGTTTAGTAATAGGTTTTTGTTTCATCCAATCTGATATATTTCCCACCTCACACCTCACCTGGACGAGAAGATCGGGTCTGTATATGGTAATCTTGTAACATGAGTTCAGTAATAGGTTGCAGTTTCATCCAATCTGATATATTTCCCACCTCACACCTCACCTGGACTAGAAGATCGTGTATGTATATGGTATTCTTGCAACATCAGTTCAATAATAGGTTGCAATTTCATTCAATCTGATTTATTTCACACCTCACACCTCACCTAGACGAGAACATCGGTTCTGTAAATGGTAATCTTGCAACATGAATTCAGTAATAGGTTGCAGTTTCATCCAATCTCATATATTTCCCACCTCAAATCCCTCCTGGACGAGAACATCGGGTCTGTATATGGTAATCTTGCAACATGAGTTTAGTAATAGGTTTTTGTTTCATCCAATCTGATATATTTCCCACCTCACACCTCACCTGGACGAGAAGATCTGGTCTGTATATGATAATCATGCAACATGAGTTCAGTAATAGGTTGCAGTTTCATCCAATCTGTTATATTTCACACCTCAAACCTCAGCTGTAGGAAAACATCGGGTCTGTATATGGTAATCTTGCAACATGAGTTCGGTAATAGGTTGCAGTTTCATCTAATATGATATATTTCACACTTCAAACCTCACCTGGACGAGAACATCGGGTCTGTATATGGTAATCTTGCAACCTGAGTTCAGTAATAGGTTGCAGTTTCATCAAATCTGATATATTTCACACCTAAAACCTCACCTGGACGAGAAAATCGGTTCTGTATATGGTAATATTGCAACATGAATTCAGTAATAGGTTGCAATTTTATCCAATATGATATATTTCCCACCTCAAATCCTACATGGACGAGAACATCGGGTCTGTATATGGTAATCTTGGAACATGAATTCAGTAATAGGTTGCAGTTTTATCCAATATGATATATTTCCCACCTAGAATCCCACCTGGACGAGAACATCGGGTCTGTATATGGTAATCTTGTAACATGAGTTCAGTAATAGGTTGCAGTTTCATCCAATTTGATATATTTCACACCTCAAATCCCACAAAGACGAGAATATCGGGTCTGTATATGGTAATCTTACAACATGAGTTCAGTAATAGGTTGCAGTTTCATCCAATCTGATATATTTCACACCTCAAACCACACCTGGACGAGAACATCGGGTCTGTATATGGTAATCTTGCAACATGAGTTCAGTAATAGGTTGCAGTTTCATCCAATCTGATATATTTCCCACCTCAAATCCCTCCTGGACTAGAACATCGGGTCTGTATATGGTAATCTTGCAACATGAGTTTAGTAATAGGTTTTTGTTTCATCCAATATGATATATTTCCCACCTCACACTTCACCTGGACGAGAAGATCGGGTATGTATATGGTAATCTTGCAACATGAGTTCAGTAATAGGTTGCAGTTTCATCCAATCTGATATATTTGAGACCTCACACCTCACCTAGAAGAGAACATCGGGTCTGTATATGGTAATCTTGCAATATGAATTTCTTAATAGGTTGCAGTTTCATCCAATCTGATATATTTCCCACCTCAAATCCCATCTGGATGAGAATATTGGGTCTGTATATGCTAATCTTGCAACATCAGTTCAGTAATAGGTTGCAATTTCATTCATTCTGATATATTTCACACCTCACACCTTACCTAGACGAGAACATCGGTTCTGTATATGGTAATCTTGCAACATGAATTCAGTAATAGGTTGCAGTTTCATCCAATCTGATATATTTCCCACCTCAAATCCCTCCTGGACGAGAACATCGGGTCTGTATATGGTAATCTTGCAACATGAGTTTAGTAATAGGTTTTTGTTTCATCAATCTGATATATTTCCCACCTCACACCTCACCTGGACGAGAAGATCTGGTCTGTATATGGTAATCTTACAACATGAGTTCAGTAATAGGTTGCAGTTTCATCCAATCTGATATATTTTACACCTCAAATCCCACCTGGACGAGAAAATTGGGTCTGTATATGGTAATCTTGCAACATGAGTTCAGTAATAGGTTGCAGTTTCATCCAATCTGTTATATTTCACACCTCAAACCTCTCATGTAGGAGAACATCAGGTGTGTATATGGTAATCTTGCAACATGAGTTCGGTAATAGGTTGCAGTTTCATCCAATCTGATAGATTTCACACCTAAAACCTCACCTGGACGAGAACATCGGTTCTGTATATGGTAATCTTGCAACATGAATTAAGTAATAGGTTGCAATTTTATCCAATATGATATATTTCCCACCTCAAATCCCACATGGACGAGAACATTGGGGCTGTATATGCTAATCTTGCAACATGAATTCAGTAATAGGTTGCAGTTTCATCCAATCTGATATATTTCCCACCTCAAATCCCTCCTGGACGAGAACATCGGGTCTGTATATGGTAATCTTGCAACATGAGTTTAGTAATAGGTTTTTGTTTCATCCAATCTGATATATTTCCCACCTCACACCTCACCTGGACGAGAAGATCGGGTTTGTATATGGTAATCTTGTAACATGAGTTCAGTAATAGGTTGCGGTTTCATCCAGTCTGATATATTTCCCACCTCACACCTCACCTGGATGAGAAGATCGGGTATGTATATGGTATTCTTGCAACATCAGTTCAGTAATAGGTTGCAATTTCATTCAATCTGATTTATTTCACACCTCACACCTCACCTAGACGAGAACATCGGTTATGTATATGGTAATCTTGCAACATGAATTCAGCAATAGGTTGCAGTTTCATCCAATATGATATATTTCCCACCTCAAATCCCTCCTGGACGAGAACATCGGGTCTGTATATGGTAATCTTGCAACATGAGTTTAGTAATAGGTTTTTGTTTCATCCAATTTGATATATTTCCCACCTCACACCTCACCTGGACGAGGAGATCTGGTCTGTATATGATAATCTTGCAACATGAGTTCAGTAATAGGTTGCAGTTTCATCCAATTTGTTATATTTCACACCTCAAACCTCAGCTGTAGGAAAACATCGGGTCTGTATATGGTAATCTTGCAACATGAGTTCGGTAATAGGTTGCAGTTTCATCCAATATGATATATTTCACACTTCAAACCTCACCTGTACGAGAACATCGAGTCTGTATATGCTAATCTTGCAACATCAGTTCAGTAATAGGTTGCAATTTCATCAAATCTGATATATTTCACACCTAAAACCTCACCTGGACGAGAAAATCGGTTCTGTATATGGTAATATTGCAACTTGAATTCAGTAATAGGTTGCAATTTTATCCAATATGATATATTTCCCACCTCAAATCCTACATGGACGAGAACATCGGGTCTATATATGGTAATCTTGGAACATGAATTCAGTAATAGGTTGCAGTTTTATCCAATATGATATATTTCCCACCTCAAATCCCACCTGGACGAGAACATCGGGTCTGTATATGGTAATATTGTAACATGAGTTCAGTAATAGGTTGCAGTTTCATCCAATTTGATATATTTCACACCTCAAATCCCACAAAGACGAGAATTTCGGGTCTGTATATGGTAATCTTACAACATGAGTTCAGTAATAGGTTGCAGTTTCATCCAATCTGATATATTTCACACCTCAAACCACACCTGGACGAGAACATCGGGTCTGTATATGGTAATCTTGCAACATGAGTTCAGTAATAGGTTGCAGTTTCATCCAATCTGATATATTTCCCACCTCAAATCCCTCCTGGACGAGAACATCGGGTCTGTATATGGTAATCTTGCAACATGAGTTTAGTAATAGGTTTTTGTTTCATCCAATATGATATATTTCCCACCTCACACTTCACCTGGACGAGAAGATCGGGTATGTATACGGTAATCTTGCAACATGAGTTCAGTAATAGGTTGCAGTTTCATCCAATCTGATATATTTGACACCTCACACCTCACCTAGACGAGAACATCGGGTCTGTATATGGTAATCTTGTAATATGAATTTCTTAATAGTTTGCAGTTTCATCCAATCTGATATATTTCCCACCTCAAATCCCATCTGGATGAGAATATTGGGTATGTATATGCTAATCTTGCAACATCAGTTCAGTAATAGGTTGCAATTTCATTCAATCTGATATATTTCACACCTCACACCTCACCTAGACGAGAACATCGGTTCTGTATATGGTAATCTTGCAACATGAATTCAGTAATAGGTTGCAGTTTCATCCAATCTGATATATTTCCCACCTCAAATCCCTCCTGGACGAGAACATCGGGTCTGTATATGGTAATCTTGCAACATGAGTTTAGTAATAGGTTTTTCTTTCATCCAATCTGATATATTTCCCACCTCACACCTCACCTGGACGAGAAGATCTGGTCTGTATATGGTAATCTTACAAAATGAGTTCAGTAATAGGTTGCAGTTTCATCCAATCTGATATATTTTACACCTCAAATCCCACCTGGACGAGAAAATTGGGTCTGTATATGGTAATCTTGCAACATGAGTTCAGTAATAGGTTGCAGTTTCATCCAATCTGTTATATTTCACACCTCAAACCTCTCCTGTAGGAGAACATCGAGTGTGTATATGGTAATCTTGCAACACGAGTTCGGTAATAGGTTGCAGTTTCATCCAATATGATATATTTCACACCTCAAACCTCACCTGGACGAGAACATCGGGTCTGTATATGGTAATCTTGCAACCTGAGTTCAGTAATAGGTTTAAGTTTCATCCAATCTGATAGATTTCACACCTAAAACCTCACCTGGACGAGAACATCGGTTCTGTATATGGTAATCTTGCAACATGAATTAAGTAATAGGTTGCAATTTTATCCAATATGATATATTTCCCACCTCAAATCCCACCTGGACGAGAACATCGGGTCTGTATATGCTAATCTTGCAACATGAATTCAGTAATAGGTTGCAGTTTTATCCAATATGATATATTTCCCACTTCAAATCCCACCTGGACGAGAACATCGGGTCTGTATATGGTAATCTTGTAACATGAGTTCAGTAATAGGTTGCAGTTTCATCCAATTTGATATATTTCACACCTCAAATCCCACCTAGACGAGAATATCGGGTCTGTATATGGTAATCTTACAACATGAGTTCGGTAATAGGTTGCAGTTTCATCCAATCTGATATATTTCACACCTCAAACCTCACCTGGACGAGAACATCGGGTCTGTATATGGTAATCTTGCAACATGAGTTTAGTAATAGGTTGCAGTTTCATTCAATCTGATAGATTTCACACCTCACACATCACCTAGACGAGAACATCGGGTATGTATATGGTAATCTTGCAACATGAATTCTGTAATAGGTTGCAATTTCATGCAATCTGATATATTTCCCACCTCAAATCCCACCTGGACGAGAACATTGGGTCTGTATATGCTAATCTTGCAACATCAGTTCAGTAATAGGTTGCAGTTTCATTCAATATGATATATTTCCCACCTCACACCTCACCTGGACGAGAAGATCTGGTCTGTATATGGTAATCTTACAACATGAGTTCAGTAATAGGTTGCAGTTTCATCCAATCTGATATATTTTACACCTCAAATCCCACCTGGACGAGAAAATTGGGTCTGTATATGGTAATCTTGCAACATGAGTTCAGTAATAGGTTGCAGTTTCATCCAATCTGTTATATTTCACACCTCAAACCTCTCCTGTAGGAGAACATCGGGTGTGTATATGGTAATCTTGCAACATGAGTTCGGTAATAGGTTGCAGTTTCATCCAATATGATATATTTCACACCTCAAACCTCACCTGGACGAGAACATCGGGTCTGTATATGGTAATCTTGCAACCTGAGTTCAGTAATAGGTTGAAGTTTCATCCAATCTGATAGATTTCACACCTAAAACCTCACCTGGACGAAAACATCGGTTCTGTATATGGTAATCTTGCAACATGAATTAAGTAATAGGTTGCAATTTTATCCAATATGATATATTTCCCACCTCAAATCCCACCTGGACGAGAACATCGGGTCTGTATATGCTAATCTTGCAACATAAATTCAGTAATAGGTTGCAGTTTTATCCAATATGATATATTTCCCACTTCAAATCCCACCTGGACGAGAACATCGGGTCTGTATATGGTAATCTTGTAAAATGAGTTCAGTAATAGGTTGCAGTTTCATCCAATTTGATATATTTCACACCTCAAATCCCACCTGGACGAGAATATCGGGTTTGCATATGGTAATTTTACAACATGAGTTCAGTAATAGGTTGCAGTTTCATCCAATCTGATATATTTCACACCTCAAACCTCACCTGGACGAGAACATCGGGTCTGTATATGGTAATCTTGCAACATGAGTTCAGTAATAGGTTGCAGTTTCATTCAATCTGATATATTTCACACCTCACACTTCACCTAGACGAGAACATCGGGT
Organism: Papaver somniferum; assembly: GCF_003573695.1. NCBI lineage: Eukaryota > Viridiplantae > Streptophyta > Magnoliopsida > Ranunculales > Papaveraceae > Papaver > Papaver somniferum. The sequence continues at coordinate 145,802,200 of NC_039359.1, forward strand.
CTGTATATGGTAATCTTGCAACATGAATTCAGTAATAGGTTGCAGTTTCATCCAATCTGATATATTTCCCACCTCAAATCCCTCCTGGACGAGAACATCGGGTCTGTATATGGTAATCTTGCAACATGAGTTTAGTAATAGGTTTTTGTTTCATCCAATCTGATATATTTCCAAACTCACACCTCACCCGGACGAGAAGATCTGGTCTGTATATGGTAATCTTACAACATGAGTTCAGTAATAGGTTGCAGTTTCATCCAATCTGATATATTTCCCACCTCAAATCCCTCCTGGACGAGAACATCGGGTTTGTATATGGTAATCTTGCAACATGAGTTTAGTAATAGGTTTCTGTTTCATCCAATTTGATATTTTCCCACCTCACACCTCACCTGGACGAGAAGATCTGGTCTGTATATGGTAATCTTGTAAAATGAGTTCAGTAATAGGTGGGAGTTTCATACAATCTGATATATTTCACACCTCAAATACCACCTGGACGAGAAGATCTGGTCTGTATATGGTAATCTTGTAAAATGAGTTCAGTAATAGGTTGGAATTTGATCCAATCTGATATATATCACACCTCAAATACCACATGGACGAGAACATTGGGTCTGTATATGGTAATCTTGCAACATGAGTTCAGTAATAGGTTGCAGTTTCATCCAATCTGATATATTTCACACCTGAAACCTCACCTGTACGAGAACATCGGGTCTGTATATGGTAATCTTGCAACCTGAGTTCAGTAATAGGTTGCAGTTTCATCCAATCTGATATATTTCCCACCTCAAATCCCACCTGGACGAGAACATTGGGTCTGTATATGCTAATCATGCAACATCAGTTCAGTAATAGGTTGCAGTTTCATTCAATCTGATATATTTCACACCTCACACCTCACCTAGACGAGAACATCGGTTCTGTATATGGTAATCTTGCAACATGAATTCAGTAATAGGTTGCAGTTTCATCCAATCTGATATATTTCCCACCTCAAATCCCTCCTGGACGAGAACATCGGGTTTGTATATGGTAATCTTGCAACATGAGTTTAGTAATAGGTTTTTGTTTCATCCAATTTGATATATTTCCCACCTCACACCTCACCTGGACGAGAAGATCTGGTCTGTATATGGTAATCTTGTAAAATGAGTTCATTAATGGGTTGCAGTTTCATCCAATCTGATATATTTCACACCTCAAATACCACCTGGACGAGAACATTTGGCCTGTATTTGGTAATCTTGTAACATGAGTTCAGTAATAGGTTGCAGTTTTATCCAATCTGATATATTTCACACCTCAAACCTCACCTGTACGAGAACATCGAGTATGTATATGGTAATCTTGCAACATGAGTTCGGTAATAGGTTGCAGTTTCATCCAATCTGATATATTTCACACCTCAAACCTCACCTGTACGAGAACATCGAGTCTGTATATGCTAATCTTGTAACATCGGTTCAGTAATAGGTTGCAGTTTCATTCAATCTGATATATTTCACACCTCACACCTCACCTAGACGAGAACATCGGTTATGTATATGGTAATTTTGCAACATGAATTCAGTAATAGGTTGCAGTTTCATCCAATTTGATATACTTCACACCTCAAATCCCACCTGGACGAGAATATCGGGTTTGTATATGGTAATTTTACAACATGAGTTCAGTAAGAGGTTGCAGTTTCATCCAATCTGATATATTTCACACCTCAAACCTCACCTGGACGAGAACATAGGGTCTGTATATGGTAATCTTGCAACATGAGTTCAGTAATAGGTTGCAGTTTCATTCATTCTGATACATTTCACACCTCACACCTCACCTAGACGAGAACATCGGGTTTGTATATGGTAATCTTGCAACATGAATTATGTAATATGTTACAGTTTCATTCAATCTGATATATTTATCACCTCAAATCCCACCTGGAAGAGAACATTGGGTCTGTATATGCTAATCTTGCAACATCAGTTCAGTAATAGGTTGCAGTTTCATTCAATCTGATATATTTCACACCTCACACCTCACCTAGACTAGAATACCGGTTCTGGATATGGTAATCTTGCAACATGAATTCAGTAATAGCTTGCAGTTTCATCCAATCTGATATATTTCCCACCTTAAATCCCTCCTGGACGAGAACATCGGGTTTGTATATGGTAATCTTGCAACATGAGTTTAGTAATAGGTTTATGTTTCATCCAATTATATATATTTCCCACCTTACACCTCACCTGGACGAGAAGATCTGGTCTGTATATGGTAATCTTGTAAAATGAGTTCAGTAATAGGTTGGAGTTTCATCCAATCTGATATATTTCACACCTCAAATACCACCTGGACGAGAAGATATGGTCCGTATATGGTAATCTTGTAAAATGAGTTCAGTAATAGGTTGGAGTTTCATCCAATCTGATATATTTCACACCTCAAATACCACTTGGACGAGAACATTTGGTCTGTATATGGTAATCTTGCAACATGTGTTCAGTAATAGGTTGCAGTTTCATCCAATCTGATATATTTCACACCTCAAACCTCACCTGTACGAGAACATCAGGTCTGTATATGGTAATATTGCAACCTGAGTTCAGTAATAGGTTGCAGTGTTATCCAATCTGATATATTTCACACCTCAAACCTCACCTGGGCGAGAACATCGAGTCTGCATATGCTAATCTTGCAACATCAGTTCAGTAATAGGTTGCAGTTTCATTCAATCTGATATATTTCACACCTCACACCTCACCTAGAGGAGAACATCGGTTCTGTATATGGTAATCTTGCAACATGAATTCAGTAATAGGTTGCAGTTTCATCCAATCTGATATATTTCCCACTTCAAATCCCTCCTGGACGAGAACATCGGGTTTGTATATGGTAATCTTGAACCTTGAGTTTAGTAATAGGTTTTTGTTTCATCCAATTTGATATATTTCCCACCTCACACCTCACCTGGACGAGAAGATCTGGTCTGTATATGGTAATCTTGTAAAATGAGTTCAGTAATAGGTTGCATTTTCATCCAATCTGATATATTTCACACCTCAAATACCACCTGGACGAGATAATTTGGTCTGTATATGGTAATCTTGCAACATGAGTTCAGTAATAGGTTGCAGTTTCATCCAATCTGATATATTTCACACCTCAAACCTCACCTGTACGAGAACATCGAGTCTGTATATGGTAATCTTGCAACATGAGTTCGATAATAGGTTGCAGTTTCATCCAATATGATATATTTCACACCTCAAACCTCACCTGGACGAGAACATCGGGGTTGTATATGGTAATCTTGCAACATGATTTCAGTAATAGGTTGCAATTTTATCCAATATGATATATTTCCAACCTCAAATCCCACATGAACGAGAACATCGGGTCTGTATATGGTAATCTTGCAACATGAATACAGTAATAGGTTGCAGTTTTATCCAATATGATATATTTCCCACCTCAAATCCCACCTGGACAAGAACATCGGGTCTGTATATGGTAATCTTGTAACATGAGTTCAGTAATAGGTTGCAGTTTCATCCAATTTGATATATTTCACACCTCAAATGCCACCTGGACGAGAATATCGGGTTTGTATATGGTAATTTTACAACATGAGTTCAGTAATAGGTTGCAGTTTCATCCAATCTGATATATTTCACACCTCAAACCTCACCTGGACGAGAACATCGGGTCTGTATATGGTAATCTTGCAACATGAGTTCAGTAATAGGTTGCAGTTTCATTCAATCTGATATATTTCACACCTCACACTTCACCTAGACGAGAACATCGGGTCTGTATATGGTAATCTTGCAACATGAATTCAGTAATAGGTTGCAGTTTCATCCAATCTGATATATTTCCCACCTCAAATCCCTCCTGGACGAGAACATCGGGTCTGTATATGGTAATATTGCAACATGAGTTTAGTAATAGGTTTTTGTTTCATCCAATCTGATATATTTCCAAACTCACACCTCACCTGGACGAGAAGATCTGGTCTGTATATGGTAATCTTACAACATGAGTTCAGTAATAGGTTGCAGTTTCATCCAATCTGATATATTTCCCACCTCAAATCCCTCCTGGACGAGAACATCGGGTTTGTATATGGTAATCTTGCAACATGAGTTTAGTAATAGGTTTCTGTTTCATCCAATTTGATATTTTCCCACCTCACACCTCACCTGGACGAGAAGATCTGGTCTGTATATGGTAATCTTGTAAAATGAGTTCAGTAATAGGTGGGAGTTTCATACAATCTGATATATTTCACACCTCAAATACCACCTGGACGAGAAGATCTGGTCTGTATATGGTAATCTTGTAAAATGAGTTCAGTAATAGGTTGGAATTTGATCCAATCTGATATATATCACACCTCAAATACCACATGGACGAGAACATTGGGTCTGTATATGGTAATCTTGCAACATGAGTTCAGTAATAGGTTGCAGTTTCATCCAATCTGATATATTTCACACCTGAAACCTCACCTGTACGAGAACATCGGGTCTGTATATGGTAATCTTGCAACCTGAGTTCAGTAATAGGTTGCAGTTTCATCCAATCTGATATATTTCCCACCTCAAATCCCACCTGGACGAGAACATTGGGTCTGTATATGCTAATCATGCAACATCAGTTCAGTAATAGGTTGCAGTTTCATTCAATCTGATATATTTCACACCTCACACCTCACCTAGACGAGAACATCGGTTCTGTATATGGTAATCTTGCAACATGAATTCAGTAATAGGTTGCAGTTTCATCCAATCTGATATATTTCCCACCTCAAATCCCTCCTGGACGAGAACATCGGGTTTGTATATGGTAATCTTGCAACATGAGTTTAGTAATAGGTTTTTTTTTCATCCAATTTGATATATTTCCCACCTCACACCTCACCTGTACGAGAAGATCTGGTCTGTATATGGTAATCTTGTAAAATGAGTTCATTAATGGGTTGCAGTTTCATCCAATCTGATATATTTCACACCTCAAATACCACCTGGACGAGAACATTTGGCCTGTATTTGGTAATCTTGTAACATGAGTTCAGTAATAGGTTGCAGTTTCATCCAATCTGATATATTTCACACCTCAAACCTCACCTGTACGAGAACATCGAGTATGTATATGGTAATCTTGCAACATGAGTTCGGTAATAGGTTGCAGTTTCATCCAATCTGATATATTTCACACCTCAAACCTCACCTGTACGAGAACATCGAGTCTGTATATGCTAATCTTGCAACATCGGTTCAGTAATAGGTTGCAGTTTCATTCAATCTGATATATTTCACACCTCACACCTCACCTAGACGAGAACATCGGTTATGTATATGGTAATCTTGCAACATGAATTCAGTAATAGGTTGCAGTTTCATCCAATTTGATATACTTCACACCTCAAATCCCACCTGGACGAGAATATCGGGTTTGTATATGGTAATTTTACAACATGAGTTCAGTAAGAGGTTGCAGTTTCATCCAATCTGATATATTTCACACCTCAAACCTCACCTGGACGAGAACATAGGGTCTGTATATGGTAATCTTGCAACATGAGTTCAGTAATAGGTTGCAGTTTCATTCATTCTGATACATTTCACACCTCACACCTCACCTAGACGAGAACATCGGGTTTGTATATGGTAATCTTGCAACATGAATTATGTAATATGTTACAGTTTCATTCAATCTGATATATTTATCACCTCAAATCCCACCTGGAAGAGAACATTGGGTCTGTATATGCTAATCTTGCAACATCAGTTCAGTAATAGGTTGCAGTTTCATTCAATCTGATATATTTCACACCTCACACCTCACCTAGACTAGAATACCGGTTCTGGATATGGTAATCTTGCAACATGAATTCAGTAATAGCTTGCAGTTTCATCCAATCTGATATATTTCCCACCTTAAATCCCTCCTGGACGAGAACATCGGGTTTGTATATGGTAATCTTGCAACATGAGTTTAGTAATAGGTTTATGTTTCATCCAATTATATATATTTCCCACCTTACACCTCACCTGGACGAGAAGATCTGGTCTGTATATGGTAATCTTGTAAAATGAGTTCAGTAATAGGTTGGAGTTTCATCCAATCTGATATATTTCACACCTCAAATACCACCTGGACGAGAAGATCTGGTCCGTATATGGTAATCTTGTAAAATGAGTTCAGTAATAGGTTGGAGTTTCATCCAATCTGATATATTTCACACCTCAAATACCACTTGGACGAGAACATTTGGTCTGTATATGGTAATCTTGCAACATGTGTTCAGTAATAGGTTGCAGTTTCATCCAATCTGATATATTTCACACCTCAAACCTCACCTGTACGAGAACATCAGGTCTGTATATGGTAATATTGCAACCTGAGTTCAGTAATAGGTTGCAGTGTTATCCAATCTGATATATTTCACACCTCAAACCTCACCTGGGCGAGAACATCGAGTCTGCATATGCTAATCTTGCAACATCAGTTCAGTAATAGGTTGCAGTTTCATTCAATCTGATATATTTCACACCTCACACCTCACCTAGAGGAGAACATCGGTTCTGTATATGGTAATCTTGCAACATGAATTCAGTAATAGGTTGCAGTTTCATCCAATCTGATATATTTCCCACTTCAAATCCCTCCTGGACGAGAACATCGGGTTTGTATATGGTAATCTTGAACCTTGAGTTTAGTAATAGGTTTTTGTTTCATCCAATTTGATATATTTCCCACCTCACACCTCACCTGGACGAGAAGATCTGGTCTGTATATGGTAATCTTGTAAAATGAGTTCAGTAATAGGTTGCATTTTCATCCAATCTGATATATTTCACACCTCAAATACCACCTGGACGAGATAATTTGGTCTGTATATGGTAATCTTGCAACATGAGTTCAGTAATAGGTTGCAGTTTCATCCAATCTGATATATTTCACACCTCAAACCTCACCTGTACGAGAACATCGAGTCTGTATATGGTAATCTTGCAACATGAGTTCGGTTATAGGTTGCAGTTTCATCCAATCTGATATATTTCACACCTCAAACCTCACCTGGACGAGAACATCGGGGCTGTATATGGTAATCTTGAAACCTGAGTTCAGTAATAGGTTGCAGTTTCATCCAATCTGATATATTTCACACCTAAAACCTCACCTGGACGAGAACATCGGTTCTGTATATGGTAATCTTGTAACATGATTTCAGTAATAGGTTGCAATTTTATCCAATATGATATATTTCCAACCTCAAATCCCACATGGACGAGAACATCGGGTCTGTATATGGTAATCTTGCAACATGAATACAGTAATAGGTTGCAGTTTTATCCAATATGATATATTTCCCACCTCAAATCCCACCTGGACAAGAACATCGGGTCTGTATATGGTAATCTTGTAACATGAGTTCAGTAATAGGTTGCAGTTTCATCCAATTTGATATATTTCACACCTCAAATCCCACCTGGACGAGAATATCGGGTTTGTATATGGTAATTTTACAACATGAGTTCAGTAATAGGTTGCAGTTTCATCCAATCTGATATATTTCACACCTCAAACCTCACCTAGACGAGAACATCGGGTCTGTATATGGTAATCTTGCAACATGAGTTCAGTAATAGGTTGCAGTTTCATTCAATCTGATATATTTCACACATCACACCTCACCTAGACGAGAACATCGGGTCTGTATATGGTAATCATGCAACATGAATTATGTAATAGGTTGCAGTTTCATCCAATCTGATATATTTCCCACCTCAAATCCCACCTGGACGAGAATATCGGGTTTGTATATGGTAATTTTACAACATGAGTTCAGTAATAGGTTGCAGTTTCATCCAATCTGATATATTTCACACCTCAAACCTCACCTGGACGAGAACATCGGGTCTGTATATGGTAATCTTGCAACATGAGTTCAGTAATAGGTTGCAGTTTCATTCAATCTGATATATTTCACACCTCACACTTCACCTAGACGAGAACATCGGGTCTGTATATGGTAATCTTGCAACATGAATTCAGTAATAGGTTGCAGTTTCATCCAATCTGATATATTTCCCACCTCAAATCCCTCCTGGACGAGAACATCGGGTCTGTATATGGTAATATTGCAACATGAGTTTAGTAATAGGTTTTTGTTTCATCCAATCTGATATATTTCCAAACTCACACCTCACCTGGACGAGAAGATCTGGTCTGTATATGGTAATCTTACAACATGAGTTCAGTAATAGGTTGCAGTTTCATCCAATCTGATATATTTCCCACCTCAAATCCCTCCTGGACGAGAACATCGGGTTTGTATATGGTAATCTTGCAACATGAGTTTAGTAATAGGTTTCTGTTTCATCCAATTTGATATTTTCCCACCTCACACCTCACCTGGACGAGAAGATCTGGTCTGTATATGGTAATCTTGTAAAATGAGTTCAGTAATAGGTGGGAGTTTCATACAATCTGATATATTTCACACCTCAAATACCACCTGGACGAGAAGATCTGGTCTGTATATGGTAATCTTGTAAAATGAGTTCAGTAATAGGTTGGAATTTGATCCAATCTGATATATATCACACCTCAAATACCACATGGACGAGAACATTGGGTCTGTATATGGTAATCTTGCAACATGAGTTCAGTGATAGGTTGCAGTTTCATCCAATCTGATATATTTCACACCTCAAACCTCACCTGTACGAGAACATCGGGTCTGTATATGGTAATCTTGCAACCTGAGTTCAGTAATAGGTTGCAGTTTCATCCAATCTGATATATTTCCCACCTCAAATCCCACCTGGACGAGAACATTGGGTCTGTATATGCTAATCATGCAACATCAGTTCAGTAATAGGTTGCAGTTTCATTCAATCTGATATATTTCACACCTCACACCTCACCTAGACGAGAACATCGGTTCTGTATATGGTAATCTTGCAACATGAATTCAGTAATAGGTTGCAGTTTCATCCAATCTGATATATTTCCCACCTCAAATCCCTCCTGGACGAGAACATCGGGTTTGTATATGGTAATCTTGCAACATGAGTTTAGTAATAGGTTTTTTTTTCATCCAATTTGATATATTTCCCACCTCACACCTCACCTGTACGAGAAGATCTGGTCTGTATATGGTAATCTTGTAAAATGAGTTCATTAATGGGTTGCAGTTTCATCCAATCTGATATATTTCACACCTCAAATACCACCTGGACGAGAACATTTGGCCTGTATTTGGTAATCTTGTAACATGAGTTCAGTAATAGGTTGCAGTTTCATCCAATCTGATATATTTCACACCTCAAACCTCACCTGTACGAGAACATCGAGTATGTATATGGTAATCTTGCAACATGAGTTCGGTAATAGGTTGCAGTTTCATCCAATCTGATATATTTCACACCTCAAACCTCACCTGTACGAGAACATCGAGTCTGTATATGCTAATCTTGCAACATCGGTTCAGTAATAGGTTGCAGTTTCATTCAATCTGATATATTTCACACCTCACACCTCACCTAGACGAGAACATCGGTTATGTATATGGTAATCTTGCAACATGAATTCAGTAATAGGTTGCAGTTTCATCCAATTTGATATACTTCACACCTCAAATCCCACCTGGACGAGAATATCGGGTTTGTATATGGTAATTTTACAACATGAGTTCAGTAAGAGGTTGCAGTTTCATCCAATCTGATATATTTCACACCTCAAACCTCACCTGGACGAGAACATAGGGTCTGTATATGGTAATCTTGCAACATGAGTTCAGTAATAGGTTGCAGTTTCATTCATTCTGATACATTTCACACCTCACACCTTACCTAGACGAGAACATCGGGTCTGTATATGGTAATCTTGCAACATGAATTATGTAATAGGTTGCAGTTTCATTCAATCTGATATATTTATCACCTCAAATCCCACCTGGAAGAGAACATTGGGTTTGTATATGCTAATCTTTCAACATCAGTTCAGTAATAGGTTGCAGTTTCATTCAATCTGATATATTTCACAACTCACACCTTACCTAGACTAGAATACCGGTTCTGTATATGGTAATCTTGCAACATGAATTCAGTAATAGGTTGCAGTTTCATCCAATCTGATATATTTCCCACCTCAAATCCCTCCTGGAAGAGAACATCGGGTTTGTATATGGTAATCTTGCAACATGAGTTTAGTAATAGGTTTATGTTTCATCCAATTATATATATTTCCCACCTTACACCTCACCTGGACGAGAAGATCTGGTCTGTATATGGTAATCTTGTAAAATGAGTTCAGTAATAGGTTGGAGTTTCATCCAATCTGATATATTTCACACCTCAAATACCACCTGGACGAGAAGATATGGTCCGTATATGGTAATCTTGTAAAATGAGTTCAGTAATAGGTTGGAGTTTCATCCAATCTGATATATTTCACACCTCAAATACCACTTGGACGAGAACATTTGGTCTGTATATGGTAATCTTGCAACATGTGTTCAGTAATAGGTTGCAGTTTCATCCAATCTGATATATTTCACACCTCAAACCTCACCTGTACGAGAACATCAGGTCTGTATATGGTAATATTGCAACCTGAGTTCAGTAATAGGTTGCAGTGTTATCCAATCTGATATATTTCACACCTCAAACCTCACCTGGACGAGAACATCGAGTCTGCATATGCTAATCTTGCAACATCAGTTCAGTAATAAGTTGCAGTTTCATTCAATCTGATATTTTTCACACCTCACACCTAACCTAGAGGAGAACATCGGTTCTGTATATGGTAATCTTGCAACATGAATTCAGTAATAGGATGCAGTTTCATCCAATCTGATATATTTCCCACTTCAAATCCCTCCTGGACGAGAACATCGGGTTTGTATATGGTAATCTTGAACCATGAGTTTAGTAATAGGTTTTTGTTTCATCCAATTTGATATATTTCCCACCTCACACCTCACCTGGACGAGAAGATCTGGTTTGTATATGGTAATCTTGTAAAATGAGTTCAGTAATAGGTTGCAGTTTCATCCAATCTGATATATTTCACACCTCAAATACCACCTGGACAAGAACATTTGGTCTGTATATGGTAATCTCGCAACATGAGTTCAGTAATAGGTTGCAGTTTCATCCAATCTTATATATTTCACACCTCAAACCTCACCTGTACGAGAACATCGAGTCTGTATATGGTAATCTTGCAACATGAGTTCGGTTATAGGTTGCAGTTTCATCCAATCTGATATACTTCACACCTCAAACCTCACCTGGACGAGAACATCGGGGCTGTATATGGTAATCTTGAAACCTGAGTTCAGTAATAGGTTGCAGTTTCATCCAATCTGATATATTTCACACCTAAAACCTCACCTGGACGAGAACATCGGTTCTGTATATGGTAATCTTGTAACATGATTTCAGTAATAGGTTGCAAATTTATCCAATATGATATATTTCCAACCTCAAATCCCACATGGACGAGAACATCGGGTCTGTATATGGTAATCTTGCAACATGAATACAGTAATAGGTTGCAGTTTTATCCAATATGATATATTTCCCACCTCAAATCCCACCTGGACAAGAACATCGGGTCTGTATATGGTAATCTTGTAACATGAGTTCAGTAATAGGTTGCAGTTTCATCCAATTTGATATATTTCACACCTCAAATCCCACCTGGACGAGAATATCGGGTTTGTATATGGTAATTTTACAACATGAGTTCAGTAATAGGTTGCAGTTTCATCCAATCTGATATATTTCACACCTCAAACCTCACCTGGACGAGAACATCAAGTTTGTATATGGTAATGTTACAACATGAGTTCAGTAATAGGTTGCAGTCTCATCCAATATGATATATTTCACACCTCAAATACCACCTGGACGAGAAGATCTGGTCCGTATATGGTAATCTTGTAAAATGAGTTCAGTAATAGGTTGGAGTTTCATCCAATCTGATATATTTCACACCTCAAATACCACTTGGACGAGAACATTTGGTCTGTATATGGTAATCTTTCTACATGAGTTCAGTAATAGGTTGCAGTTTCATCCAATCTGATATATTTCATACCTCAAACCTCACCTGTACGAGAACATCAGGTCTGTATATGGTAATCTTGCAACCTGAGTTCAGTAATAGGTTGCAGTGTTATCCAATCTGATATATTTCACACCTCAAACCTCATCTGGACGAGAACATCGAGTCTGCATATGCTAATCTTGCAACATCAGTTCAGTAATAGGTTGCAGTTTCATTCAATCTGATATATTTCACACCTCACACCTCACCTAGACGAGAACATCGGTTCTGTATATGGTAATCTTGCAACATGAATTCAGTAATAGGTTGCAGTTTCATCCAATCTGATATATTTCCAACCTCAAATCCCTCCTGGACGAGAACATCGGGTTTGTATATGGTAATCTTGCAACATGAGTTTAGTAATAGGTTTTTGTTTCATCCAATTTGATATATTTCCCACCTCACACCTCACCTGGACGAGAAGATCTGGTCTGTATATGGTAATCTTGTAAAATGAGTTCAGTAATAGGTTGCAGTTTCATCCAATCTGATATATTTCACACCTCAAATACCACCTGGACGAGAACATTTGGTCTGTATATGGTAATCTTGCAACATGAGTTCAGTAATAGGTTGCAGTTTCATCCAATCTGATATATTTCACACCTCAAACCTCACCTGTACGAGAACATCGAGTCTGTATATGGTAATCTTGCAACATGAGTTCGATAATAGGTTGCAGTTTCATCCAATATGATATATTTCACACCTCAAACCTCACCTGGACGAGAACATCGGGGTTGTATATGGTAATCTTGCAACATGATTTCAGTAATAGGTTGCAATTTTATCCAATATGATATATTTCTAACCTCAAATCCCACATGAACGAGAACATCGGGTCTGCATATGCTAATCTTGCAACATCAGTTCAGTAATAGGTTGCAGTTTCATTCAATCTGATATATTTCACACCTCACACCTCACCTAGACGAGAACATCGGTTCTGTATATGGTAATCTTGCAACATGAATTCAGTAATAGGTTGCAGTTTCATCCAATCTGATATATTTCCAACCTCAAATCCCTCCTGGACGAGAACATCGGGTTTGTATATGGTAATCTTGCAACATGAGTTTAGTAATAGGTTTTTGTTTCATCCAATTTGATATATTTCCCACCTCACACCTCACCTGGACGAGAAGATCTGGTCTGTATATGGTAATCTTGTAAAATGAGTTCAGTAATAGGTTGCAGTTTCATCCAATCTGATATATTTCACACCTCAAATACCACCTGGACGAGAACATTTGGTCTGTATATGGTAATCTTGCAACATGAGTTCAGTAATAGGTTGCAGTTTCATCCAATCTGATATATTTCACACCTCAAACCTCACCTGTACGAGAACATCGAGTCTGTATATGGTAATCTTGCAACATGAGTTCGATAATAGGTTGCAGTTTCATCCAATATGATATATTTCACACCTCAAACCTCACCTGGACGAGAACATCGGGGTTGTATATGGTAATCTTGCAACATGATTTCAGTAATAGGTTGCAATTTTATCCAATATGATATATTTCCAACCTCAAATCCCACATGAACGAGAACATCGGGTCTGTATATGGTAATCTTGCAACATGAATACAGTAATAGGTTGCAGTTTTATCCAATATGATATATTTCCCACCTCAAATCCCACCTGGACAAGAACATCGGGTCTGTATATGGTAATCTTGTAACATGAGTTCAGTAATAGGTTGCAGTTTCATCCAATTTGATATATTTCACACCTCAAATACCACCTGGACGAGAATATCGGGTTTGTATATGGTAATTTTACAACATGAGTTCAGTAATAGGTTGCAGTTTCATCCAATCTGATATATTTCACACCTCAAACCTCACCTGGACGAGAACATCGGGTCTGTATATGGTAATCTTGCAACATGAGTTCAGTAATAGGTTGCAGTTTCATTCAATCTGATATATTTCACACCTCACACCTCACCTAGACGAGAACATCGGGTCTGTATATGGTAATCATGCAACATGAATTATGTAATAGGTTGCAGTTTCATCCAATCTGATATATTTCCCACCTCAAATCCCACCTGGACGAGAGCATTGGGTCTGTATATGCTAATCTTGCAACATCAGTTCAGTAATAGGTTGCAGTTTCATTCAAAATGATATATTTCACACCTCACACCTCACCTAGATGAGAACATCGGTTCTGTATATGTTAATCTTGCAACATGAATTAAGTAATAGGTTGCAATTTTATCCAATATGATATATTTCCCACCTCAAATCCCTCCTGGACGAGAACATCGGGTTTGTATATGGTAATCTTGCAACATGAGTTTAGTAATAGGTTTCTGTTTCATCCAATTTGATATATTTCCCACCTCACACCTCACCTGGACGAGAAGATCTGGTCTGTATATGGTAATCTTGTAAAATGAGTTCAGTAATAGGTTGCAGTTTCATCCAATCTGATATATTTCACACCTCAAATACCACCTGGACGAGAACATTTGGTCTGTATATGGTAATCTTGCAACATGACTTCAGTAATAGGGTGCAGTTTCATCCAATCTGATATATTTCACACCTCAAATCCCACTTGGACGAGAACATTGGGTCTGTATATGGTAATCTTGCAATATGAGTTCAGTAATAGGTTGCAGTTTCATCCAATATGATATATTTCACACCTCAAACCTCACCTGGACGAGAACATCGGGGCTGTATATGGTAATCTTGAAACCTGAGTTCAGTAATAGGTTGCAGTTTCATCCAATCTGATATATATTTCACACCTAAAACCTCACCTGGACGAGAACATCGGTTCTGTATATGGTAATCTTGCAACATGATTTCAGTAATAGGTTGCAATTTTATCCAATATGATATATTTTCAACCTCAAATCCCACATGGACGAGAACATCGGGTCTGTATATGGTAATCTTGCAACATGAATACAGTAATAGGTTGCAGGTTTATCCAATATGATATATTTCCCACCTCAAATCCCACCTGGACAAGAACATCGGGTCTGTATATGGTAATCTTGTAACATGAGTTCAGTAATAGGTTGCAGTTTCATCCAATTTGATATATTTCACACCTCAAATGCCACCTGGACGAGAATATCGGGTTTGTATATGGTAATTTTACAACATGAGTTCAGTAATAGGTTGCAGTTTCATCCAATCTGATATATTTCACACCTCAAACCTCACCTGGACGAGAACATCGGGTCTGTATATGGTAATCTTGCAACATGAGTTCACTAATAGGTTGCAGTTTCATTAAATATGATATATTTCACACATCACACCTCACCTAGACGAGAACATCGGGTCTGTATATGGTAATCATGCAACATGAATTATGTAATAGGTTGCAGTTTCATCCAATCTGATATATTTCCCACCTCAAATCCCACCTGGACGAGAGCATTGGGTCTGTATATGCTAATCTTGCAACATCAGTTCAGTAATAGGTAGCAGTTTCATTCAATCTGATATATTTCACACCTCACACCTCACCTAGACGAGAACATCGGTTCTGTATATGGTAATCTTGCAACATGAATTAAGTAATAGGTTGCAATTTAATCCAATATGATATATTTCCCACCTCAAATCCCTCTTGGACGAGAACATCGGGTTTGTATATGGTAATCTTGCAACATGAGTTTAGTAATAGGTTTCTGTTTCATCCAATTTGATATATTTCCCACCTCACACCTCACCTGGACGAGAACATTGGGTCTGTATATGGTAATATTGCAACATGAGTTCAGTAATAGGTTGCAGTTTCATCCAATATGATATATTTCACACCTCAAACTTCACCTGTACGATAAAATAGATTCTGAAAATGGTAATCTTGCAACAGGAGTTCGTTAATAGGTTGCAGTTTCATCCAATCTGATATATTTCACACCTCAAACCTCACCTGGACGAGAACATCGGGTCTGTATATGGTAATCTTGCAACCTGAGTTCAGTAATAGGTTGCAGTTTCATCCAATCTGATATATTTCACACCTCAAATCCCACCTGGACGAGAACATCGGGTCTATATATGGTAATATTGCAACCTTAGTTCAGTAATAGGTTGCAGTTTCATTCAATCTGATATATTTCACACCTCACACCTCACCTAGACGAGAACATCGGTTCTGTATTTGGTAATCTTTAACATGAATTCAGTAATAGGTTGCAGTTTCATCCAATTTGATATATTTCCCACCTCAAATCCCTCCTGGACGAGAACATCGGGTTTGTATATGGTAATCTTGCAACATGAGTTTAGTAATAGGTTTCTGTTTCATCCAATTTTATATATTTCCCACCTCACACCTCACCTGGACGAGAAGATCTGGTCTGTATATGGTAATCTTGTAAAATGAGTTCAGTAATAGGTTGCAGTTTCATCCAATCTGATATATTTCACACCTCAAATACCACATGGACGAGAACATTAGGTCTGTATTAGGTAATCTTGCAACATGAGTTCAGTAATAGGTTGCAGTTTCATCCAATCTGATATATTTCACACCTCAAACCTCACCTGTACGAGAACATCGAGTCTGTATATGGTAATCTTGCAACATGAGTTCGGTAATAGGTTGCAGTTTCATCCAATCTGATATATTTCACACCTCAAACCTCACCCGGACGAGAACATCGGGTCTGTATATGGTAATCTTGCAACCTGAGTTCAGTAATAGGTTGCAGTTTCATCCAATCTGATATATTTCACACCTCAAACCTCACCTGGACGAGAACATCGGGTCTGTATATGGTAATCTTGCAACATGAGTTCAGTAATAGGTTGCAGTTTCATCCAATCTGATATATTTCACACCTCAAACCTCACCTGGACGAGAACATCGGGTCTGTATATGGTAATCTTGCAACATGAGTTCAGTAATAGGTTGCAGTTTCATCTAATCTGATATATTTCACACCTCACACCTCACCTAGACAAGAACATCGGGTCTGTGTATGGTAATCTTGCAACATGAATTCAGTAATAGGTTGCAGTTTCATCCAATCTGATATATTTCCCACCTCAAATCCCTCCTGGACGAGAACATCGGGTTTGTATATGGTAATCTTGCAACATGAGTTTAGTAATAGGTTTCTGTTTCATCCAATTTGATATATTTCCCACCTCACACCTCACCTGGACGAGAAGATCTGGTCTGTATATGGTAATCTTGTAAAATGAGTTCAGTAATAGGTTGCAGTTTCATCCAATCTGGTATATTTCACACCTCAAATACCACATGGACGAGAACATTGGGTCTGTATTAGGTAACCTTGCAACATGAGTTCAGTAATAGGTTGCAGTTTCATCCAATATGATATATTTCACACCTCAAACCTCACCTGTACGAGAACATCGGGTCTGTATATGGTAATCTTGCAACATGAGTTCAGTAATAGGTTGCAGTTTCATCCAATATGATATATTTCACACGTCAAACCTCACCCGGACGAGAACATCGGGTCTGTATATGGTAATCTTGCAACCTGAGTTCAGTAGTAGGTTGCAGTTTCATCCAATATGATATATTTCACACCTCAAACCTCACCTGGACGAGAACATCGGGTCTGTATATGGTAATATTGCAACATAAGTTCAGTAATAGGTTGTAGGTTCATCCAATCTGATATATTTCACACCTCACACCTCACCTAGACGAGAACATCGGGTCTGTATATAGTAATCTTGCAACATGAATTAAGTAATAGGTTGCAGTTTCATCCAATCTGATATATTTCCCACCTCAAATCCCACCTGGACGAGAACATCGGGTCTGTATATGCTAATCTTGCAACATGAGTTCAGTAATAGGTTGCAGTTTCATTCAATCTGATATATTTCACACCTCACACCTCACCTAGACGAGAACATCGGGTCTGTATATGGTAATCTTGCAACATGAATTCAGTAATAGGTTGCAGTTTCATCCAATCTGATATATTTTCCACCTCAAATCCCACCTGGACGAGAACGTCGGGTCTGTATATGCTAATCTTGCAACATCAATTCAGTAATAGGTTGCTGTTTCATCCAATCTGATATATTTCACACCTCAAATCCCACCTGGACGAGAACATCGGGTCTATATATGGTAATATTGCAACCTTAGTTCAGTAATAGGTTACAGTTTCATCCAATCTGATATATTTCATACCTCAAACCTCACCTGGACGAGAACATCGGGTCTGTATATGGTAATCTTGCAACATGAGTTCAGTAATAGGTTGCAGTTTCATCCAATCTGATATATTTCACACCTCACACCTCACCTAGACGAGAACATCGGGTCTGTATATGGTAATCTTGCAACATGAATTCAGTAATAGGTTGCAGTTTCATCCAATCTGATATATTTTCCACCTCAAATCCCACCTGGACGAGAACGTCGGGTCTGTATATGCTAATCTTGCAACATCAGTTCAGTAATAGGTTGCTGTTTCATCCAATCTGATATATTTCACACCTCAAATCCCACCTGGACGAGAACATCGGGTCTATATATGGTAATATTGCAACCTTAGTTCAGTAATAGGTTACAGTTTCATCCAATCTGATATATTTCATAGATCAAACCTCACCTGGACGAGAACATCGGGTCTGTATATGGTAATCTTGCAACATGAGTTCAGTAATAGGTTGCAGTTTCATCCAATCTGATATATTTCACACCTCAAATCTCTCTTGGATGGTGTAAAAGGAAAAGAACTACCTAAACTAGCCTGCAAGTGCACAGGGAAGTTGAAGCAAGAAAGAGTAAATAAGGGTTTGTCCAAAGGGACTTGGAGGATTTGCTAAAGTTTTCTTTGGGGAATTTCTAAGGTTATCTGAGTTCAAAGGAAGATACTAAGGCTTTTGATTCCACTACTTGACCCTAGGCTAAGGAAATTATGATGCAATGTATGTCTTGTTCTTTCATGAAAGACTACAATGAAGAATAGAGTAACTAACCTAGCTAAATTACCCCTAGCATCAGCTGTCTTTCAACAGCACAACTGATCACAAGTATTTAGCTCAACTAGTTAACTGAGCTTAAGGCAGTCTCTCTAATGGATTAAATTCTTACAAACTGACCTAGCTGCACTCCTAGCATCAGCTGTCTTCTAACAGCACAGCTGATCACAAGTGAGATAACCCAAGTGGAAATTCATCAATCCTAAGGCAGTTAAATCATTCCAAGACAATACATGTACACTTACTATCCTAGCATATGATCAAGAGCTTCCTCTAAGCCCTAGCAAAATAATTAGAACATGGACATGGTTGTAATCATGATATTAACAGATATAAACATGCTCCACATTATAACAGTACACAATTTCACTTTCAAACTCACTGGATATGTAACTGATATGTGAAGTAGAATTGAAACTTAAACATGTGTTCACTGGCTAGCCCAGCGATGATTACCACCCACCCACACATCATATTTATACCCAATTTATAATTTTAGGGTTTATACCAAAAAAAATCCCCAATTTGAAAACAGTGAAATTAGGTTTTTCAAATTACCTAATTTGATGGGGTAATCAAGTGGACCCACTCCTTCTCTGCTTCTTCTGCTCCCTATTCTGCTCCATTTGACGCCCTAAATCGAAGTGTTGTATCAAACCCACACCTAGGTCAGTGAGATGAGTGTGGGTTAGGTATAACAGCTAGATTTAGGGAGATGGGATGTTGGGGAAAGTGTGGAGGTGATGTTTAGGGTGGTAGGGTGATGATGGTGTTCGTTGTGGTGATTGAGGCAGTGGAGTTGGCGGAGTTGGTGGTGAAGGTGATGGTGGTTCTCTGTGACGGGGTGGAGGAGAAGATGGGTTCGATGGAGAAAGGTGAAGGGTGCGTTTGGTTTGATGGGATATAGGGTTAGGTGTTATAGTGTGTGTCGGGATCAGCAAGGTTTGATGTATCGCAAAGCAAAACCGTGGGATGATAACTTCTGAAACGGATCTAACGGAGAAATTGAGACAGATCATGAGCGACCGTTGGATACAAAAATACAACGAAACTGACGGCTCAAGATGGAGTTAGGTGCTTTAGTGTAAGGCGGAGATATCAAACTTCGATGCACAGCAAGGGAGCGACCGTCGGATGCTTCTGAGAACTGATCTGATGGCTGAGAACGGAGGCGTTTTTGTGTGTAGAAAATGAGGTTGTGCGCACCATTCTGCGCGGCTTCCTTGCGTGATTTCTCCCGGCTTTTCACTACTTTTCTGCTCTTTTTGCTCCGCAAGTCATCCAGACTTTATTTATTACCTAAAAATGCAAAATTAATTAATAAAAATATTTATTCTTGAAAACAATGAAAATACAGAATATGGGATAAAATGTAGAATTACTGCACAAAAGATGAGTTAAATGCCAACAAAAAGGGATAAATATATACAATATTTGGCACTCATCAAATACCCCCAAACCTGAATTTTACTTGTCCTCAAGTAAAACAAAACTAAGGAAATCCTAACTATACCACTGTCGCTGGTCTCTTGAATGCATTTAGCGTATGCACTAAGCCTTTTAAACCACTAAGTGTCCCTAGTGGACGAGTTGAAGTCTCGTGAAGGTTTGCTTAGAACGTACCTACAAAGTTCTAGGTCAAAATATAAGCTCAGATTCCATCAAATGTGACATGTGCAAAACAGTTAAGCTCACAGCAAAATGGAGATGTCAATCTAGCTATCAAAGGCACAATCCTAGCACTGATAACAAATAAAGACATGTGATAAGAGTGTAAAGTGTATCTACACATGTGTAAAGAAAGATCTGAAGTTATGACTACTAATCACCAAGAGATAGTTTCTCAGGCTAAGAACTGAGGTCGAAATCTAGCTAGCTGTCCGGACTTTACGAGAATTGTGAATGAGTTGGAGGTATTTCACAATTACTCGCGTTGTACATCAATGGCATACACCCTCCTTGCTTATTACAAAGAAACAACAAAATGACTATTTACATGACTCTTATTTACATTGACTATTCTCTTTTTATTTTTGGAACAAGAGATGATGGAATTGATAAATACTTGATTTTTTTGTATTTTTCTGATTTTTCTGATTTTTTTTTTTTTTTTTTTTGAATAAGGAAACACTTTTGATACATAACAAGAAGAAACAAAAAATTACATGACACTTTGCAAGAGGTAGCCCTTTTTGATGCACCCAGTTAAATTCGATGGTTGTTTTTCTTAATGTAACCTCCACCTTCTATCCCAACCAACCAAAGAACAAGCTAGTCAAGTTTCGTTCAGTATTCTAAAGTGATTGGTAATCGTAACTTCCTATCAAACACCTTGAAGATCGAGGCCATACATGTATTGGTAGATCGTGCGCGTGCAAATTTCTTATCACTATGTGAATTGTGCTAGAATCAGGGTGCCTAAATATCTAGACTAAGACTCCTAATAATAATACATATTTGCACAAGAGTCAACATTTCAAGGTAAATGAGCTCCATTTTTTTATGATTTTTCATTTCATTTTTTAATTTTTTTTGAATTTTTGAATTTTTTCAAAAAGATGGAGTTTTGTTTTCAATTATAGCAAATTATCATGGCATCTACTCTATACCCCCAAACCTAAACTAAACATTGTCCTCAATGTTTCAAAATATGGAAAGGATTAAAATGCAACATATGGAAAGGGACATGCTGAGTAGAGTAAAAGGAGAGAGAATACCCGATTTCGGCGAAAGCAGAATTAAAACTCCGTTATTCAAGGCAAAAATCCAACATATTTCAGCCGAGATCATATTGGATTAGTAAAATATATACAAAACGAACAAAAGGGGTTTTTAAGAAATTTTATCTACTGGATTATATACAAAAAATTCACCATACACTAACAATCTAAAGAGTTGAGGATCAACCCAAAAGACAAAGTGTAGCGGTTTCAACAACTTCACACATGAAAGAAAAGCACGTGAAGCTGTGAAACCAAATGAGCTACCCCCAAACCTGGATTTTACAGAAGATACAATTTTGAAAACAAAATCGCGCAGTTTTGGGGGTTCATCATGCACAAGATCTAACTCAAAGTGAACTGTGCTATGGACGGGCAAACATGCAATTTCCAACTGTGGTTCCTCAGATGTATTATACTTAGAAGCAAAATAGTCCAAGAGGACTTGGGAAGCACACAGTTCCAAACCTAGGTTGGGGACTCTCAGAAAAGTCGGTTTGTCAATATGGGTACAAACCAAATCTAGGTTGGGTGGAAGGCCATCAGATTGTGACTTATGTAGGACGATAGGCACATCATTATTAATCAAATCAAAATCTCCTAAATCATCTACACATGTCACATCATGCTCACAATCATCAATCAAATTAGCAAGTTCACACTCAGAATCATCAGAATCATCAACAGTAAAATTGACATTGGAATTAACCCAATTAGGGGGTATCTCGGCTAACCAAGAACACCTCAACAGTAATACCCAGCCCTCAATTTATACAAAAAAGGAATGACGAACCCTAATTCCCAAAACCGAGAAAACTAGGGTTAGGGTTTACCTAAAATTCTTCACCCACGTCGACGACCCATGCTCTCTTCTTGTTCCTCCTGCTCTTCCCATGCTTCTATTGCTTCTTCTTCCATCTCTGTCATGCCTATAACTCTATTTCCCTAATTTCAAAACCCTAAATTTGAGAGGGTTTGTGAAACTAGCGAAATAGGCTAATAGGATGGATGGGTTTCGATGTCTTTGATGTAGGGTGGCTATGGTGTTTGGTGATGAAGCGGCAGTGGCAGAGGTGGTGTTCTGGTGGTGGCAGGACATGGTCGGGGAAGGTGGTGGCAGAGAGGTGGCTCTGCAAATGTCGGGGAAGAAGGAGCTCAGTTGATTTTGGGAGAAGGGATGCGTTTGTTTAGGGTGTAGGTGTTCGGTCGCTAGGGTGTGAGGCGGGATCATCTGAAGTTGATGCGCAGCGAGGAGATCCGTTGGATAATCAGTTACTAATTGAATCGAACGGCACGATGTAAACAAGCTCTGAGCGACCGTTGGATTAGGTGATACAACGAAGCTGACGGCTCCAGATGGGGTTAGGTGCTGTAATGTAAGGCGGAGATATCAAACTTTGATGAACAGCAAGGGAGCAACCGTTGGATTCAACTACCATCTAATCTGAAGGCTTGGAATTTCAGCGCTGTGGTGCTTGGCAGAGACTTCCGATTTTGATGCTCTATGAAGGAGCGACCATCGGATGCTTCTGAGAACTGATCTGATGGCTGAGAACGGAGGCGTTTTTGTGTGTAGAAAATGAGGTTGTGCGCACCATTCTTCGCGGCTTCCTTGCGTGATTTCTCCCGGATTTTCACTACTTTTCTGCTCTTTTTGCTCCGCAAGTCATCCAGACTTTATTTATTACCTAAAAATGCAAAATTAATTAATAAAAATATTTATTCTTGAAAACAATGAAAATACATAATATGGGATAAAATGTAGAATTAATGCATAAAAGATGAGTTAAATGCCAACAAAAAGGGATAAATATATACAATATTTGGCACTCATCAAATACCCCCAAACCTGAATTTTACTTGTCCTCAAGTAAAACAAAACTAAGGAAATCCTAACTATACCACTGTCGCTGGTCTCTCGAATGCATTTAGCGTATGCACTAAGCCTTTTAAACCACTAAGTGTCCCTAGTGGACGAGTTGAAGTCTCGTGAAGGTTTGCTTAGAACGTACCTACAAAGTTCTAGGTCAAAATATAAGCTCAGATTCCATCAAATGTGACATGTGTAAAACAGTTTAAGCTCACAGCAAAATGGAGATGTCAATCTAGCTATCAAAGGCACAATCCTAGCACTGATAACAAAAAAAGGACATGTGATAAGAGTGTAAAGTGTATCTACACATGTGTAAAGAAAGATCTGAAGTTATGACTACTAATCACCAAGAGATAGTTTCTCAGGCTAAGAACTGAGGTCGAAATCTAGCTAGCTGTCCGGACTTTACGAGAATTGTGAATGAGTTGGAGGTATTTCACAATTACTCGCGTTGTACATCAATGGCATACACCCTCCTTGCTTATTACAATGAAACAACAAAAGATGACTATTTACATGACTCTTATTTACATTGACTATTCTCTTTTTATTTTTGGAACAAGAGAGGATGGAATTGATAAATACTTGATTTATTTTATTTTATTTTATTTTATTTTTTTTTTTTTTTGCTAAACACTTTTGATACATATACAAAAGGAAACAAAAATTACATGACACTTTGCAAGAGGTAGCCCTTTTTGATGCACCCAGTTAAATTCGATGGTTGTCTTTCTTAATGTAACCTCCACCTTCTATCCCAACCAACCAAAGAACAAGCTAGTCAAGTTTCGTTCAGTATTCTAAAGTGATTGGAAATCGTAACTTCCTATCAAACACCTTGAAGATCGAGGCCATACATGTATTGGTAGATCGTGCGCGTGCAAATTTCTTATCACTATGTGAATTGTGCTAGAATCAGGGTGCCTAAATATCTAGACTAAGACTCCTAATAAAAATACATATTTGCACAAGAGTCAACATTTAAAGGTAAATGAGCTCCATTTTTATGATTTTTTTCATTTTTTAATTTTTTTGGAATTTTTCAATTTTTTCAAAAAGAAGAAGGAGTTTGTTTTCAATTATGGCAAATTATCATGGTATCTACTCTATACCCCCAAACCTAAACTAAACATTGTCCTCAATGTTTCAAAATATGGAAAGAATTATAAAACTATATATGAAGAGGAACATGCTGAGTAGAGTAAAAGGAGAGAGAATACCCGATTGTACGGTGGCAGCTTGATTAAAACTCCGTTATTCAAGGCAAAAATCCATCATATTAGGAGTCACAATGGATGAGCACAATATATACAAAAAAGGAAATTTAACTAACATATTATCTACAAGAAAATTTGGTTTTTAATGGGATTGGACTTTCTGGAAAAAAATTTGGTTTTGTTGGGAAACATTTGGTTTTGATGGGAAAACGAAAAATTTTGGTTTTTAGGGAAAGATTTGGAAAACTTTTTTTTTGGTTATTTAGGGAAAGAGTGGACCAGTTTAGTCCACATAGACTGGGTCCTCCAGGTTGGTTGTTTCAATGTCGGGTGGAAATGGCTCAAGGAATGGCTTTAATCTCTGCCCGTTGACTTTGAAAACGTTCTTGTTGGAGACATCCTCCAGCTCTACAGCTCCATGAGGAAAAACTGTGCGTACTAGGTACGGTCCCTTCCATCTGGAACGCAGTTTTCCTGGAAAAAGATGTAATCGGGAGTCATACAGCAAGACTTTCTGACCAGGAGTGAAGGATTTGCGCAGAATACGCTTATCATGAAATATCTTCATCTTTTGATTGTACAACTTGGCACTATCATAAGCCTCATTTCTCAATTCTTCCAACTCGTTGAGTTGAAGTTTCCTTTGAATTCCAGCTTCGTCCAGAGAGAAGTTCAGCTCTTTGATTGCCCAGTAGGCACGATGTTCTAATTCCACAGGTAGATGGCACGGCTTTCCATACACTAGACGATAGGGGGACATGCCAATTGGTGTCTTATAAGCTGTTCTATAGGCCCACAAAACATCATTCAATCTCAATGACCAATCTTTCCTGTACGGGTTGACCATCTTTTCCAGAATGTGCTTAATCTCCCTATTAGACACTTCCACTTGTCCACTCGTCTGAGGGTGGTACGGAGTAGCAACCTTGTGAGTTATGCCATACTTGCGTACTAAAGACTCAAAGTACTTGTTACGAAAATGTGAACCGCCGTCACTGATGATAGCTCTAGGGGTACCAAAACGTGCAAATATGTTTTCCTTTAGAAATGAAAGTACCACCTTGTGGTCATTTGTTCTGGTTGCTATGGCTTCTACCCACTTAGAAACGTAATCAACTGCGACTAGGATGTACAACTTGCTGTCAGACATGGGAAATGGACCCATGAAGTCTATCCCCCAAACATCAAAAATCTCCACAATCAAAATGGGGTTCAATGGCATCATGTTTCTCCTTGAAATGCTTCCTAGCTTTTGACAGCGTTCACAAGCAACACAATAATCATGGCAATCCTTGAACAATGATGGCCAATAGAATCCACACTGCAAGATCTTTGCAGCGGTTTTCTTGGCACTGAAATGGCCTCCACATGCTTGGTCATGACAGAAAGATATCACATCTTTTTGTTCCATGTCGGGTACACATCTTCTAATGATTTGGTCTCGGCAGTACTTAAACAAATATGGGTCGTCCCAAAGGAAATGTTTAACTTCAGCCAAGAACTTGGAGCGGTCTTGTCTCGACCAATGTGACGGCATTCTACCTGTAGCAAGGTAGTTAACAATGTCGGCAAACCAAGGAAGGTTTGTCACAGACATCAATTGTTCATCAGGGAATGATTCTCTAATCAGCTCAGATTCATCAATAGACTCACTAGTTAATCGGGACAAGTGATCAGCAACCACATTCTCACAACCTTTCTTATCACGGATTTCGATGTCGAATTCCTGTAATAAGAGTATCCATCGAATAAGGCGAGCTTTAGCATCCTTCTTAGGAAGAAGATACTTCAAAGCCGCATGGTCAGTGTATATGATGATCTTAGATCCTATCAAATAAGATCTAAACTTGTCTAATGCAAATACCACGGCAAGTAACTCCTTCTCGGTAGTCGAATAGTTGAGTTGAGCATCATTAAGAGTTTTACTAGCATAGTATATCACATATGGTAGTCTATCAACACGCTGTCCTAAAACAGCGCCAACGGCGTAATCAGAGGCATCACACATGAGTTCGAACGGTAGTTCCCAGTCGGGTGGTTGGACAATAGGAGCTGAGGTGAGGAGAGTCTTGAGTTCTTCCCACGCCTTTACACACGCAGCATCAAAGTTAAAGACAACATCTTTGGCAAGTAGGTTACACAAAGGGCGAGAGATTTTGCTAAAGTTTTTGATGAATCTCCGGTAGAATCCGGCGTGACCTAAAAATGATCGAATCCCCTTCACAGAGTGGGGTTGGGGTAAATGTTGAATGAGGTCGACTTTAGCTTTATCTACTTCAATTCCTTTTTCTGATACGATGTGTCCTAGAACTATGCCGGAGTTCACCATGAAGTGGCATTTTTCCCAGTTTAAAATCAGATTCTTTTGCTTACATCTTGATAGTACAAGGATCAGATGGTCCAAACATTCGTCAAAAGAAGAACCAAACACAGAGAAATCATCCATAAAGATCTCGAGAAAACTATCTATCATGTCTGAAAAAATGCTCATCATGCAACGCTGGAAAGTGGCGGGTGCATTACACAGCCCGAAGGGCATACGTCTAAAAGCAAATGTCCCAAATGGACACGTGAATGTAGTTTTTTCCTGATCTTCCGGTGCAATGTGAATTTGGTTATAACCGGAAAAGCCATCTAGAAAACAGTAGTGACTGTGTCCAGACACACGTTCTAGCATTTGGTCTATGAAGGGAAGGGGGAAGTGATCTTTTCTTGTTATTGTGTTCAACTTCCTGTAGTCGATACATACTCGCCATCCTGTGGTTGTACGTGAAGGGACTAACTCATTCTTTTCGTTCCGAACTACAGTAATGCCTGACTTCTTAGGCACAACTTGAATGGGACTAACCCATTTACTATCTGAAATCGGATATATGATACCCGCATCAAGTAGCTTCAAGATCTCACTCTTAACAACGTCTCTCATGTTAGGATTAAGTCTCCTCTGCATTTCCCTAGATGGTTTGGCATTCTCTTCAAGATTAATGTGATGCATGCAAATGGTGGGGCTTATCCCTTTGAGATCTGAGATGGTCCATCCTAAGGCTTCTTTCTGCTCCTCAAGTACTCCTAAAAGCTTGTTTTCCTGTTCTATGTTTAATAGTGAAGAAATGATAACAGGTAAAGTATCAGAAGGACCTAGAAATGCATACTTCAAAGTATCAGGTAATGGTTTCAACTCCTGTTTGGCCTTAGGAGACTCATCCGAAGATATAACAGACTTCTCAGAAAGTGGGAGTTGTTCCACTGTAGTCTGCCATTTAGTGATGTCCATTTGAGGTACAGATTCGAGCAAAGATTGGACTTCACCAATGTATTCATCATCATACAACTCCAAGTCAACGTCTTCCAAACACGCTTGCAAGGGGTCTTTTGTCATAATGCCAGTCAATGAATCTTGTATCAAACTCTCAATCATATTGACCTCATGTACATCCTCATCATCAAGATTCACATGCTGTTGACTAACATTAAACACATTCAGCTCGACAGTCATGTTCCCAAAAGACAGCTTCAACACTCCATTACGATAATTGATGATCGCATTAGATGTCGCCAAGAAAGGACGTCCTAAAATGACAGGAATGTGACTATCCAGGTTTTGTACAGGTTGAGTGTCTAAGACAATAAAGTCTACAGGAAAGTAGAACTTATCAACCTTAATTAAAACATCCTCAATTACACCTCGAGGGACTTTGACGGATCGGTCCTCCAATTGGAGAGTTATGGGTGTTGGCTTCAATTCTCCAAGACCTAACTGCACATAAACAGAATATGGCAGGAGGTTCACACTTGCACCTAGATCTAATAGAGCTTTACTGACCATGTGGTTTCCTATAGTGCAAGAAATTGTTGGACAACCTGGGTCCCTAAACTTAGGTGGAGTTTTGTTCAGAATGATGGAACTCACCTGTTCAGCTAAGAAAGCACGTTTGTGCACATTAATCTTGCGCTTTTGAGTGCACAAGTCTTTGAGGAATTTGGCATATGCAGGGATTTGCTTAATTTCCTCAAGAAAAGGAATGTTGATGTTGACTCTTTTGAACAGTTCTAACATCTCATTGTAGTGGGTGCTTATCTGTTGGCGAACTAACCTCTGAGGATATGGAGCAACATGAGCATTAGGAGTTAGAGGGGTATTCACAACAGTGGGATTGTCGGCTTTGCTAATGTACTCAGGTTCCTTTTCTAAGTTGGAGGTGTTCTTTGGTGGTGTAGGCAATGATATGCTTGGCTCAGACTCATTTGATTGTGGTATGCCTACATTGTTCTCAACAATCTTACCACTTCGGAGAGTGGTGATGGAATGGGCTTGATCGGGTGAGGTTTCATTGCAAGATGATGTTCCTGGTTGAAATATCCTCTTTGGATTTTGTTGGGGCTGGCTAGGAAGTTTACCCTTTTCTCTTGTATTCAGTGCATCGCAAATTTGACCCATCTGTAGTTCTAGAGCGGAGACTCGTTGATCAGTTGCTTTCTCATTCTTCATCAGATGTTGGATCAACTGATTGATACTCTCTTCAATGCTAGACAATTTCTTGTCAGCAGTGTATTGAGGGTACGACTGTTGTTGAGGATTTTTAGGGTATTGATAGCCTTGATTGTTTTGATAGCTTTGAGTGGGTTGAGATGGTCCTCCTTGAATGGGTCCTTTAGACCATGAAAAATTGGGGTGGTTCCTCCATACTGGGTTGTAGGTCTGTGAATAAGGGTTATGCTCTTGTTTTTGAAACATAGCATGTGCCTGTTCTAGCCTAGATTCTTGGAATGCATGCATTTCCGGACAATCACTGACCTGATGGTCAGAACCGTTACATATATCACAGATAGCCATTTCGACATGTTCACAGAAAGCAGTGGTAGAAGGTTTTACGTTTTTCTGAAGTTCTAATGCTTCTATTCTTCTTGCTAGTGCTGCCATTTTTGCATTTTCCTCAAAATTAGACTCACTTCTATGGACCTTATCTACAGGTGTAGTCTTTCTAGGTTCACGAATGGACTCCCATTGTTGAGTTTTTTCAGCAACTTCAATTAGGAAAGCCCAAGAGTCATCAGCACTTTTATCTGTGAAGAGTCCATTGCACATAGACTCTACAATTGTTCGGGTGGAGACATCTAAACCTTCATACAAAATTTGCACAAGTCTCCATTTCTCAAAACCATGATGGGGACACTTAAGCAACAATTCATTGAATCTCTCAAGATATCTAGCTAAGGTTTCACCTTCTAATTGTACAAAGCTGTTCAGATTTTGACGAATTGTCGCAGTCTTGTGATTAGGGAAGAACTTTTTGAAAAACTCTTTTGTGAGGTTGTCCCATGTCCTAATTGACTGTGGATGTAAGGCATACAGCCATGACTTGGCCTTTTCCTTCAAAGAAAAAGGGAATAGTCTCAATTTTAGGGTTTCGTCAGACATCTGAGTGAAACGTATAGTTCCACAAATCTCCTCGAATTCTCTCACGTGATGGTAAGGGTTTTCATTTTCAATTCCTCTAAACACGGGAAGCATTTGTATTGTGCTCGATTTTAGCTCATAATGACCAGTAGCTTCTGGTAAAACAATGCACGAGGGTTGGCTTGTCCTTGTGGGGTACATGTAATCCTTGAGGCTACGGGGTTCTTCCATTATCTCAGGTTGGTCCGGTGTGTTTTCCTCGGAGGATGTGGGTATGTCAATTGGGTCTATTGGATTGACTCTAATTAGTCGGTTTGATTGGTCTCTAAAGGTCACAACCATATCCTAA
>NC_039359.1:145832972-145839810 GCF_003573695.1 Papaver somniferum
TTTTTTTTTTTTTTTTTTTGTAAGGTTAGGAGCCCAATGGTTGGGATATAAACCTATAGTCCAAAACAAAGTGCAAGCCCACAAAAGAAAAGAAAAATAACAAACAAAAAGTTACAAGCCCATAAAAGAAAAAGAAAAATAAAAATAATTACAAGCCCAAATAGAAAATAAAGAAAAAGAAAAAGAAAAATTATTACAGGCCCAAATATAAACACTTAAATACAAGCCCAGATAAATTTAATGAGGCCCAGTTGAGTTAGCTCATGGGTTAGGCTTACTTGATTTTTGGAGGGAGCCCAAATTTGGGCTTTTAGTCCCCTTTTAGTTGCACAGCCCAGTTGGGCTTTATGATCGTCCTAAGCAGCTCAGTTGGTTCAAGCCCAGCAGCAAAGGTTGCACAAGCCCGGCAGCAACAGAAATAGGCGAGCCCAGTTGACAGCTTCAGTTGGCATCCCAGTTGGCTTGGCAGCAGCAGCAACAGCAGGCTTTGGCTTTGGCTTTGGCAGCAGCACCAGCAGCAGCAACAGCAGTAGCTCCACAGCAACAGCAGCAACAGCAGCAGCTCCACAGCAACAGCAGCAGCTCCACAGCAACAGCAGCAGCTCCACAACAACAACAGCAGCACAGTCAGTGCAAGGTAGTGCAAGGAAAAGCACTTAGTGAAGCAAAAACAAGATCAATGCAAGAGCAGGAGCATACAGAAAACAGGAACAAGTTGCAGGTTTAGGACAAGTAAGATTAACAAGAAAGAAACAGAAAACAAGCAAACCGCTACCGAGTCCCCGGCAGCGGCGCCAAAAACTTGGTGTAAAAGGAAAAGAACTACCTAAACTAGCCTGCAAGTGCACAGGGAAGTTGAAGCAAGAAAGAGTAAATAAGGGTTTGTCCAAAGGGACTTGGAGGATTTGCTAAAGTTTTCTTTGGGGAATTTCTAAGGTTATCTGAGTTCAAAGGAAGATACTAAGGCTTTTGATTCCACTACTTGACCCTAGGCTAAGGAAATTATGATGCAATGTATGTCTTGTTCTTTCATGAAAGACTACAATGAAGAATAGAGTAACTAACCTAGCTAAATTACCCCTAGCATCAGCTGTCTTTCAACAGCACAACTGATCACAAGTATTTAGCTCAACTAGTTAACTGAGCTTAAGGCAGTCTCTCTAATGGATTAAATTCTTACAAACTGACCTAGCTGCACTCCTAGCATCAGCTGTCTTCTAACAGCACAGCTGATCACAAGTGAGATAACCCAAGTGGAAATTCATCAATCCTAAGGCAGTTAAATCATTCCAAGACAATACATGTACACTTACTATCCTAGCATATGATCAAGAGCTTCCTCTAAGCCCTAGCAAAATAATTAGAACATGGACATGGTTGTAATCATGATATTAACAGATATAAACATGCTCCACATTATAACAGTACACAATTTCACTTTCAAACTCACTGGATATGTAACTGATATGTGAAGTAGAATTGAAACTTAAACATGTGTTCACTGGCTAGCCCAGCGATGATTACCACCCACCCACACATCATATTTATACCTAATTTATAATTTTAGGGTTTATACCAAAAAAAATCCCCAATTTGAAAACAGTGAAATTAGGTTTTTCAAATTACCTAATTTGATGGGGTAATCAAGTGGACCCACTCCTTCTCTGCTTCTTCTGCTCCCTATTCTGCTCCATTTGACGCCCTAAATCGAAGTGTTGTATCAAACCCACACCTAGGTCAGTGAGATGAGTGTGGGTTAGGTATAACAGCTAGATTTAGGGAGATGGGATGTTGGGGGAAGTGTGGAGGTGATGTTTAGGGTGGTAGGGTGATGATGGTGTTCGTTGTGGTGATTGAGGCAGTGGAGTTGGCGGAGTTGGTGGTGAAGGTGATGGTGGTTCTCTCTGACGGGGTGGAGGAGAAGATGGGTTCGATGGAGAAAGGGGAAGGGTGCGTTTGGTTTGATGGGATATAGGGTTAGGTGTTATAGTGTGTGTCGGGATCAGGAAGGTTTGATGTATCGCAAAGCAAAACCGTGGGATGATAACTTCTGAAACGGATCTAACGGAGAAATTGAGACAGATCATGAGCGACCGTTGGATACAAAAATACAACGAAACTGACGGCTCAAGATGGAGTTAGGTGCTGTAGTGTAAGGCGGAGATATCAAACTTCGATGCACAGCAAGGGAGCGACTGTCGGATGCTTCTGAGAACTGATCTGATGGCTGAGAACGGAGGCGTTTTTGTGTGTAGAAAATGAGGTTGTGCGCACCATTCTGCGCGGCTTCCTTGCGTGATTTCTCCCGGCTTTTCACTACTTTTCTGCTCTTTTTGCTCCGCAAGTCATCCAGACTTTATTTATTACCTAAAAATGCAAAATTAATTAATAAAAATATTTATTCTTGAAAACAATGAAAATACAGAATATGGGATAAAATTTAGAATTACTGCACAAAAGATGAGTTAAATGCCAACAAAAAGGGATAAATATATACAATATTTGGCACTCATCACTGGACGAGAACATCGGTTATGTATATGGTAATCTTGCAACATGAGTTTAGTAATAGGTTGTAGTTTCATCCAATCTGATATATTTCCCACCACAAATCCCACCTGGACGAGAACATCGGGTCTGTATATGGTAATCTTGCAACATCAGTTCAGTAATAGGTTGCAGTTTCATCTAATCTGATATATTTCACACCTCAAACCTCACCTGGACGAGAACATCGGTTATGTATATGGTAATCTTGCAACATGAGTTTAGTAATAGGTTGTAGTTTCATCCAATCTGATATATTTCCCACCACAAATCCCACCTGGACGAGAACATCGGGTCTGTATATGGTAATCTTGCAACATCAGTTCAGTAATAGGTTGCAGTTTCATCTAATCTGATATATTTCACACCTCAAACCTCACCTGAACGAGAATATCGGGTATGTATATGGTAATCTTGCAACATGAGTTTAGTAATAGGTTGCACTTTCATCTAATATGATATATTTCACACCTAAAACCTCACCTGGACGAGAACATCGGGTCAGTATATGGTAACCTTGCAACATGAGTTTAGTAATAGGTTGTAGTTTCATCCAATCTGATATATTTCCCATCTCAAATCCCACCTGGACGAGAACATCGGGTCTGTGTATGGTAATCTTGCAACATCAGTTCGGTAATTGGTTGAAGTTTACTCCAATCTGATAAATTTCACACCTAAAACCTCACCTGGACGAGAAAATCGGGTCTGTATGTGGTAATCTAGCAACATGAGTTCGGTAATAGGTTGCTGTTTCATCCAGTCTGATATATTTCACACCTCAAATCCCACCTGGACAAGAATATCGGGTCTGTACATGGTAATCTTGCAACATGAGTTCAGTAATAGGTTGCAGTTTCATCCAATCTGATATATTTCACACCTCAAACCTCACCTGGACGAGAAAATCGGGTCTGTATATGGTAATCTTGCAACATGAGTTCAGTAATAGGTTGCAGTTTCATCCAATCTGATATATTTCACACCTCACACCTCACCTAGACAAGAACATCGGGTCTGTGTATGGTAATCTTGCAACATGAATTCAATAATAGGTTGCAGTTTCATCCAATCTGATATATTTCCCACCTCAAATCCCTCCTGGACGAGAACATCGGGTTTGTATATGGTAATCTTGCAACATGAGTTTAGTAATAGGTTTCTGTTTCATCCAATTTGATATATTTCCCACCTCACACCTCACCTGGACGAGAAGATCTGGTCTGTATATGGTAATCTTGTAAAATGAGTTCAGTAATAGGTTGCAGTTTCATCCAATCTGATATATTTCACACCTCAAATACCACATGGAAGAGAACATTGGGTCTGTATTAGGTAATCTTGCAACATGAGTTCAGTAATAGGTTGCAGTTTCATCCAATCTGATATATTTCACACCTCAAACCTCACCTGTACGAGAACATCGAGTCTATATATGGTAATCTTGCAACATGAGTTCGGTAATAGGTTGCAGTTTCATCCAATCTGATATATTTCACACCTCAAACCTCACCCGGACGATAACATCGGGTCTGTATATGGTAATCTTGCAACCTGAGTTCAGTAATAGGTTGCAGTTTCATCCAATCTGATATATTTCACACCTCAAACCTCACCCGGACGAGAACATCGGGTTTGTATATGGTAATCTTGCAACATGAGTTCAGTAATAGGTTGTAGATTCATCCAATCAGATATATTTCACACCTCACACCTCACCTAGACGGGAACATCGGGTCTGTATATAGTAATCTTGCAACATGAATTAAGTAATAGGTTACAGTTTCATCCAATCTGATATATTTCCCACCTCAAATCCCACCTGGACGAGAACATCGGGTCTGTATATGCTAATCTTGCAACATGAGTTCAGTAATAGGTTGCAGTTTCATCCAATCTGATATATTTCACACCTCACACCTCACCTAGACGAGAACATCGGGTCTGTATATGGTAATCTTGCAACATGAATTCAGTAATAGGTTGCAGTTTCATCCAATCTGATATATTTTCCACCTCAAATCCCACCTGGACGAGAACGTCGGGTCTGTATATGCTAATCTTGCAACATCAATTCAGTAATAGGTTGCTGTTTCATCCAATCTGATATATTTCACACCTCAAATCCCACCTGGACGAGAACATCGGGTCTATATATGGTAATATTGCAACCTTAGTTCAGTAATAGGTTACAGTTTCATCCAATCTGATATATTTCATACCTCAAACCTCACCTGGACGAGAACATCGGGTCTGTATATGGTAATCTTGCAACATGAGTTCAGTAATAGGTTGCAGTTTCATCCAATCTGATATATTTCACACCTCACACCTCACCTAGACGAGAACATCGGGTCTGTATATGGTAATCTTGCAACATGAATTCAGTAATAGGTTGCAGTTTCATCCAATCTGATATATTTTCCACCTCAAATCCCACCTGGACGAGAACGTCGGGTCTGTATATGCTAATCTTGCAACATCAGTTCAGTAATAGGTTGCTGTTTCATCCAATCTGATATATTTCACACCTCAAATCCCACCTGGACGAGAACATCGGGTCTATATATGGTAATATTGCAACCTTAGTTCAGTAATAGGTTACAGTTTCATCCAATCTGATATATTTCATACCTCAAACCTCACCTGGACGAGAACATCGGGTCGGTATATGGTAATCTTGCAACATGAGTTCAGTAATAGGTTGCAGTTTCATCCAATCTGATATATTTCACACCTCAAATCTCACCTGGACGAGAACATCTGTTATGCATATGGTAATCTTGCAACATGAGTTTAGTAATAGGTTGTAGTTTCATCCAATCTGATATATTTCCCACCACAAATCCCACCTGGATGAGAACATCGGGTCTGTATATGGTAATCTTGCAACATGAGTTTAGTAATAGGTTGCACTTTCATCTAATATGATATATTTCACACCTAAAACCTCACCTGGACGAGAACATCGGGTCAGTATATGGTAATCTTGCAACATGAGTTTAGTAATAGGTTGTAGTTTCATCCAATCTGATATATTTCCCATCTCAAATCCCACCTGGACGAGAACATCGGGTCTGTGTATGGTAATCTTGCAACATCACTTCGGTAATTGGTTGAAGTTTACTCCAATCTGATATATTTCACACCTCAAACCTCACCTGAACGAGAACATCGGGTCTGTATATGGTAATGTTGAAACATGATTTCAGTAATGGGTTGCAGTTTCATCTAATCTAATATTTCACGCCTCAAAACCTACCTGGACGAGAAAATCGGGTCTGTATGTGGTAATCTAGCAACATGAGTTCGGTAATAGGTTGCTGTTTCATCCAGTCTGATATATTTCACACCTCAAATCCCACCTGGACGAGAATATCGGGTCTGTACATGGTAATCTTGCAACATGAGTTCAGTAATAGGTTGCAGTTTCATCCAATCTGATATATTTCACACCTCAAACCTCACCTGGACGAGAACATCGGGTCTATATATGGTAATCTTGCAACATGAGTTCAGTAATAGGTTGCAGTTTCATCCAATCTGATATATTTCACACCTCACACCTCACCTAGACAAGAACATTGGGTCTGTGTATGGTAATCTTGCAACATGAATTCAGTAATAGGTTGCAGTTTCATCCAATCTGATATATTTCCCACCTCAAATCCCTCTTGGAAGAGAACATCGGGTTTGTATATGGTAATCTTGCAACATGAGTTTAGTAATAGGTTTCTGTTTCTTCCAATTTGATATATTTCCCACCTCAAACCTCACCTGGACGAGAAGATCTGGTCTGTATATGGTAATCTTGTAAAATGAGTTAAGTAATAGGTTGCAGTTTCATCCAATCTGATATATTTCACACCCCAAATACCACATGGACGAGAACATTGGGTCTGTATTAGGTAATCTTGCAACATGAGTTCAGTAATAGGTTGCAGTTTCATCCAATCTGATATATTTCACACCTCAAACCTCACCTGTACGAGAACATCGAGTCTGTATATGGTAATCTTGCAACATGAGTTCGGTAATAGGTTGCAGTTTCATCTAATCTGATATATATTTCACACCTCAAACCTCACCCGGACGAGAACATCGGGTCTGTATATGGTAATCTTGCAACCTGAGTTCAGTAATAGGTTGCAATTTCATCCAATCTGATATATTTCACACCTCAAACCTCACCTGGATGAGAACATCGGGTCTGTATATGGTAATCTTGCAACATGAGTTCAGTAATAGGTTGTAGGTTCATCCAATCTGATATATTTCACACCTCACACCT
>NC_039359.1:145839820-145840231 GCF_003573695.1 Papaver somniferum
TATATGCTAATCTTGCAACATCAGTTCAGTAATAGGTTGCTGTTTCATCCAATCTGATATATTTCACACCTCAAATCCCACCTGGACGAGAACATCGGGTCTATATATGGTAATATTGCAACCTTAGTTCAGTAATAGGTTACAGTTTCATCCAATCTGATATATTTCCCACCTCAAATCCCACCTGGACGAGAACATCGGGTCTGTATATGCTAATCTTGCAACATGAGTTCAGTAATAGGTTGCAGTTTCATCCAATCTGATATATTTCACACCTCACACCTCACCTAGACGAGAACATCGGGTATGTATATGGTAATCTTGCAACATGAATTCAGTAATAGGTTGCAGTTTCATCCAATCTGATATATTTTCCACCTCAAATCCCACCTGGACGAGAACGTCGGGTCT
>NC_039359.1:145840241-145840550 GCF_003573695.1 Papaver somniferum
TGATATATTTCACACCTCAAACCTCACCTGTACGAGAACATCGAGTCTGTATATGGTAATCTTGCAACATGAGTTCGGTAATAGGTTGCAGTTTCATCCAATCTGATATATTTCACACCTCAAACCTCACCCGGACGAGAACATCGGGTCTGTATATGGTAATCTTGCAACCTGAGTTTAGTAATAGGTTGCAGTTTCATCCAATATGATATATTTCACACCTCAAACCTCACCTGGACGAGAACATCGGGTCTGTATATGATAATCTTGCAACATGAGTTCAGTAATAGGTTGTAGGTTCATCCAATC